>NW_009709848.1:9824-73440 GCF_000703405.1 Apaloderma vittatum | reverse complement strand
AGGTCCTTCCGGACACTGGGGAGCTGTGCAACCTCCCTGTACATGCACACAGGCAGGGGATGTACACCTGGAGATACGAGCAATTATTGGCTTCTGGGAACTCGCACTCAGAGGTCTGAAACAGGGATTATACTTGCCAGGGATTTTACTTCCCCTTTTCCCTTTTATATTCCACGGGCTGGGTGGAACAGGACGTTCCACGAGGAAGCACTCAGTACAAAAATGCTGCTCGATGCTCTCTCTGGAATGGAAATCTCCTCCCAGTTAAGCAAAATGAAGCTGTAACTATTACGGCCACAGAGTGGCTGTTTGTTCTGTAGCATTTATTGCGAGCAAAAGCGTGAATTTCTGGAATTGTCCAAGTCAGCCTTTCTGTTGGGGCAGCCAACGGGGCCTGAGGAGCTGGATTTCAGGAACACTGAATTCCCAGGACGCCATAAGCAATGGAGGGCACAAGTGATGGGAGGGTGACAGATGTCCCAAGATAACCGCAGAAGCACAACCATTTATTACTTCTGCAGCCAAGCACCACCCCAGCAGACAGTTGTGAGGACGCTAGAACTCTTGAGCGAAGGCGATCAGTCACATTTTACAAACAGAGCACACAGAACAATTACTGGAAAGAACAGGGAATGAATTCTCAGCATGTTAGCAGGTAAAGCTAAGCGTGTCCTAAGAAGAGAGCAGGCAGAGAAGAGGAAGGTATCAGAAGGTCTGAAGTGCCCCGTAAGAACCCTTCTCTGAAAAGCAGTGTCATCCCTGTTGGCTGACTCTAGAGGAAAACCACACTGGGAAAATGTTGGCTTTGTAGTGTAATGGCCACCCTATCGCAGAACCATGTCATTAAAAGTCGTCTCCTGCTCAGGAGACAAATCCTTCAAATAGCCCCTACCTCTTTGAAGAAGTCTGCGGTCAGCCCAAACGACCGTGCTGAACGCGTGGCTGACCCTCCCCGGGCCAGCACCCGTCAACAGAAAGGTTCTTCCCAGTGAAGACAACAGCTATCTGCATCCCACCCTGCCAGCCAACTGGCTGTGCCTTCTCATTTTCTATCGCTTTTGACTGATCCTCTGTGCACATCAGCGTAAGGTCTGCCTTCGATCAACCTGCTCCAGAGCACGTCCTACCTGCCTTTAACCCGTAGCAGCCTAGGCAAGCCGGTGACTGACACAAAGGGACTGCAAAGCCTTCTCATAAAGGCCATGCCCTCCACAGAACAGCTTGATTCGTGAGTAATCCCGTGAAGCTGAAAGCTTAGACAGAATACAGTATGAACCAGAGCAGCACCTCAGCCTATACTGCATAGGCACCTCCCGCTGGCTTCACCGGCTCCACACTTCTCCTTCCTAACCTGTTAACAAGGGCTTTGGTTTTAGTCACATTCTTAGAGAAATTTTTGGCAAGAGGGCTGACTGTAAATATTTTCTTCAGCACTGATTTCTTCTCTGCCAGAGATACACACGCAAAATAGTTTCCATAAGGAGGGAGATTGCACACTTCAGCATTCCCTTACCTCTCACACATAATAAAAAAATCAGCTATCCTGGCATGACTCCCTACAACCAGAGAACACAAAAGCCGCACCACAGAAATGAAAAACGAAATGTAAAAAATCAATAATATACTGCTGAAAGACTGCTCCTTAAGCCAGTCAACGTCTGCTTCAGCTGCAGCTCGAAGCTGCCTACTCCGAGGGGTTACGGTGTGAGCCGAGTGCCTCACACAACACCGCCCGCCAGTCGTGGCAGTGCTTTTTGTTACTTCTCTTCCCTTGATTTAAGTACACAAAGTCATTCCATGTCACAAAGACAACCCAACAGCTTGAGGGTGGCTGCCAGCAGTGCCTTTTGTAAGCATTTTCTTGGTGCCCGCAGCTGGAACGCCAGGGACAGCGCTGTTCCTCTGAGCTGCCAACGCCCCCAAGGGCACGCGAACCAGCACCGTGTGAGGCTGCTCCTCGGCGTCAGCTCGGCGTTACGTTATGGCAGTGGCTAGAAGAAAGCAAGCAGTTTCTGCTGTTACCTTTGCATTAAGTGCATCTCGCCCTACAGCTAAAGCAGTAAGCAGCCGCTGGTATAGAAGAAGCTAAACCAGATTGTCGATACGTTCCATACGTGATCGGTTCTGCCTCATGTGGGGTGGTGAGGTTCATCTATAGGTCGCCTTCAGATCAGGGGCTACGATTCAAGCCCTGGCACTTCAACGCTTGGGCACACGTAGCCTTTTACATGTTATATGCTCGAGCTGCAAGACGTAAAACCAGCCAAAAGAAAACTGGGCTTTATTAGTAATTTAGACCATCTAACAATGACCCTGCGCACTGCCATTGCAGCTCTCTCCCAATAGAAAAGAAGATCAGAATTATTGAGGCTCCAAGTCAGTTTTAAGTCTCTTCTGCTTAAGTCCCCTGAGAGTCAGAACAGGCAACCCTAATTTAAGGAAAAAAAACAAGCCACCTTTTATCTCCAGGCAGACTGAGCATACAAAGGCCTTGCCTTGAGCGAATGCAGGGCCACCACGGTTTTTTCCCTGTCAACGTGACTCAGACACGGGTTCACTCCCTGCGTAGCGGTGGTGTTGCACATCAGACACCAGGATGTGCATCAGGTCCCTAAATCTACACTTAGGACAAGTCATCTTTCTCATCAGGTGCTTTAGATGCTTTTTGTTCCCTATGGATGCAACGTCAGGACTGGGCTGAGCACTGCTTCTCCACAGCCCCACTTCTGGATGAAAGTAGCAAAGTTATCCGGGCAAATAACCACACCAGAACCACAGTCCAATGCGCTTTCAGTGGATACTGACCCAGTCAACAGGTTTCATGTAAGAGAACGCAGCCTGGACCAAAACAAGAAGGCGAAGCAAGTTTCCAGAGATGCTAGCACGTGTGGCCACTCCTAGCAGACTTAGCTAGGCAGATCCCTCACGTTCCCACACTTCACGGGAAAGTATGCGAGCAGGCAAGCGTTACCACTCGGACTTGAATTTGCTGCGACACTTCCAAATCACTTCCATTTCCAGAAAGGAATTAAAACAGGTGCTTTGTCTCTGCAAAGCAGCTTAAGCTAAAATCCCGATACCGCTTCCTGCTCTCACATGGGGTCATGGTCATTAAATATTTAAGCCAAAACAACAATAACTCGCGATGAGAGAGTGGCAATGTTTAGCAGATAAACCTCTGACCCTCTGGACTCCACTTCTCCTCTCTCTCTCTGGGGATCAGTCCGCTTTATGAGATCAACCTAACCACAGGGACAACTCCAAACACTCTTTAAAAACCAGAAGCTTAAATGAAAATGAGAACTGAGCTTCTGACCTTACCTACGGTCGTCTTACCACGTCAAGGCTGGGGTTATTTCCAGGGCAGCATGTGAGAGCTTTCACTGCAGCTGCTTGAATAGTACTTTGCCCGTGGATTAATGGATGACTTAGGCTTCTCATTCTTACCAGCCTTTACAATTCAGGAGAACACACAGAGGATTTCTTCTGAATTGGTTAAAGTGAAAAGACAAAAGTAAGCTAACCTCCTGACCTGTAAAACAACCTTGCAGAGAAATCCATTCAACGTGGTTGCTGACTGCTCCTGGGAAAGGGAAAAGAAAGGTTTGGCGAGACGAAACAATGACTTGTACACTGCTTCAGAGGGGAAACTACCACGGCAATCTGTTTCTGATGAATTTACACGGGGTAGAGGAGAGAGTAAATCCAACAGGGACCAAACAATGATAAAGCGTGTCATAAGCAGGGTCTGAACAGATTTCAAGTGAAGGCCTTGAGCTGTTCTTACTGGCATTTAAACCAAGGAAATGCTCAAGAGAGATGAAGGAGCAGGTTTTTAGAAGACAAAGCTCTTCCTTTGCCACCAGCCTTCTGTTTTCAAACCATAATATTTTTTTGCTCCAGGAGTTTCAAGCAAATACCAGGCTCAAAGGAAACCGCGATCTGCTCTGAGCTCCTAGGAAGAGAAGAGCTCCCTGCAAAATCTACTCTTCCAAACCTCCCGTCTGTTGAGAGATGTCATGAAAAACAAACACAAGATCCTTTGCACTGACAAGGTGATGGTGGTACAATTCAACGGGCACTTGGACACAGAAAATGGCAAGTGAGACTAAGGCAACACAAGAACCACACGTCTGTCTCACCCAGGATCTCGCCTCTGCAAGTGCCCAATAGTCAAGGAAGATTGAAAAAATAGAGCAAGTTTTGAGAATGCTTTCCCAGCTGCCAGGCTGAGGAAACGCTGGGCGGTGGGAAAAAGAGCAGTGACTTCTATTTCAAATTTTTTTGGATGACACACCTTTATCCAGACTGGAACACTTAGTTTTATTGATGGCTGGTTACAAGAAGCGTCCTACGGCATCGTATAGCCAGCAACACGCAACACTTAATTTTAAAAACAAGTAAAAATGGCCAAGCATCTGAAGACGAACAAAACACTCAGGTTGCTTATGCCCGATATAACTGTGAATAGGATAGCGCACTAGCAAGGTCAGCACAATGAAGGGATATCAATCTCTGCTGTTTCTGTCTTTATTTCACAAACAGCACTTGGAGAGCAGGGAATTATCACAATGTCTGGGATACTTACTGTTCAGGAGAAGCAAATACACACCCGTCAGGGACAAAAGCCTCTCTGGATCCTCACCTCCATAACCACTCCCCCACAAAACCCTACTCAGATCTCAAATAGATCACGAGTAAGCTCACAGCATATTTTGCAATCCCAAACCAGCACACACCAGGCTCACTTGGTGCCCATACACAGTCTAGCTGTGGGCAGTTATGTGCAGAGTCACACAACATGCGGCATTTGTAGGAACTCCGATACCTGGGCTGATTTATCCGATTCAGCCAACTTCACAGAAACATTTCAGAAGTCGTGGAGGACTGTGAACAACCACTGAGCTCACAGGAGTGCAAACAGTCTGCTGGTTTTAATGAACTTTTAGCAGTAACAAAACCAAGATGATTAAAGCATATTCCTTACCGTACAGTTGCCAACTTTAACCTGATATCTTAGCTTTCCTGCGTACTTCTTCAGCTTCCCTTCATCCTCCCATTCCATGGAGCAGGTTTGGACTTCAGGACAAGTTACAGGAGGATGCCCAAAATTCAGCCATAGCATTCAGCCTAATGATCTAAGGAAATTCAAAGGAAATGGAAAATATCAGTAACTGCTAGCACCCATTTGTTTGACTCACTGCCAGGATCATTCACCTAGCCTTCCCTTGCCAGATCCTGAACAACGCTACAACATCCCTTAACAAAATATGCAAGTGATCTGAATTTGTCAGCTTAGATTCTTACTAGCAAAAAACTGCATCTGAAAGAAAATGGTATTTTTAAAAAACTCAGAGGAAGAAAAGGGCTTAGCCCGTCACTCTTCCATATAAAATGCCTCAGGAAAACTCTTACCTAATGATTCCTCCGGAGTGTCATGTAGCATTGAAACGTGATCCTTCTTCTGTTCTATTTATTTGCTATTTGCTCCCCTGCTGCTTTGTTGGAAGCGACGCTTGATCTCGTGGTCTCCTCACAGGTTTCACTCTAGGCTCAGCTAGAACTCCAAATTCAGCACAAGAGCAAGAGGGAATTCAATACTCTGGGCAAAGTCAGAGTGCCAGCTCACGGCTCGCTGATTCCACACTGAAACCAGAAAAAGCATGGCTGCAGCGAACTAAGAAACGCTTAAGGTCTCTCAACAGTTTTCTTCATTTAGGGGAATAGTTTTTATTTTTGCAGTGCTTTTATTCATTGAAAGAGAAAGAAATGGAAGTCATAAACCTGGGAAAGGCTTGCAAAACAGATAGAAATTACAGACCTATACACAGTTACTGACACAAAAATTAGAAATTGTGTTCCCCAGCTCTTTTAGGAAGATGTCGAAAATGCTCCTTAACCCTGCCAGCACCAGGACATCGGCTGACCCTTTTCCCTTATTACTTACACAAACAACTGAGTGACTTCTGAGTGACAGAGCACTGCTGCCCCACCCATGCATCCTTTTTATTCCGCGTCCCAGCAGAGTCTTAACGGTAAACACAGGGGGAGCAGTTGCTGGGAAGCTTTCTCGGTACGTACCAAATAGCAAACAAAGTGTCTTTCAGTCATCCTCAGTATTGGTAGGGCTCAAAAGACAGGGTATTTCTAATTGACCTAGAAGAAATACAGGCACAGACTCTCAACTTTCCTTAACAAATATCCAAAGACTGCCATGTGTTAGAGCTCGAGTATTTGAACCTTAAAGGGGCAAAGGCTAAGAAGCAAACACGTAGGATACTACAGTATGACTGTAAAACTTAGGACTTTTTGGTCCTTCTGAGCATTTTTTAGCTTGCTTCTCAACCCCTTTGGGCTAGCACAAGCACGTCCTGCTGACTCCTCTCCTAGCCTTTGCCGCACAGGGACTCCTTGTCTTTTGCAAATGGTAAAATTTCTACACACCCCAAGTTCTCCTCCTCAACCAGGAACACGCCTCCACTTTTCAACGAAGGCAGAGCAGTGCTGCATCCACGTGCCTTTGGTTTCAGCTTCACGTTAACTTGGGTTTAGCCAGAAGCCCAGCTGCAGCAACACACAGACGAGATAAATCCGTCTGAGCTGAGGTCGAGACTGCGGTGCCTCGGCTGCTCCCGGCATCGCAGTCTTCCAGCTAAAAAGTAGCTCAGGAATCCTTGCACTACCTTGCAGCCAGTTTTGTGACCACAGCACAGGCATTCCCTCCTAGACACACAAGGAATGTCTCTGGCAGTTCAGGGCAACAGCCCTCCTGCCTGACTGATTGCTCCAGGGTGCACAAGTCGTGCAAAACCGATGTGGGTTGGCACTCTCCGAGTTTCATTTGAATGCCAGGTTTTACTAAATCTGACACCTTAAAAGACAAATATAATAAAAAGTGCAGGATTTTATCTATTTTACTCACAGCTATGTCAAGCTATACATTTCATATGATTTAAACAGCACAACCACTCATCAGCTCAGGTCATTTAAAAGGTTTTCAAGTATTAGACCAAGTTTATAGCAGAAAAGCTTTCCTAAGTTGAGACCGTAATGAAATCTGAAAGAAGTATACGCAATCTGTGGTTTAATTGTTGAGTAGCTCATGCAGTTCTAGTTACTACCAACAAGCGGTGCAGGGTGGTATTTCATTTTACAGAAACCAGAATCCATAAAGATATGAAAAGACAAACGTTCAAAAAACTTCTTGCCTGCAGACAAGCTTGCAAGTGCACACACAGACTCCTCAGCCAATCCCTGTGTATCCCATGGAACCCGTCAATGTCTTAACTGATAAGCAAATACAGCTTCTGCCAAGGTAAAATTTGGCAGAAGATGCTACTTGCCGAGTTGATCAATGAAAAGTATAAAAAGCAAACATTTCTGTGGGTACCTTAGATGCTGGCCCGTGAGAACACTGCCCAAACGTTAGTCTTGAGAACCAGCTGAATAACAGATAAACAGACATTGTGGGTCCCGTATACACTAAGAGAACAAAATCGGCAGAAAAATTTGTGCACAAGTGTTCACTCAAATAACAAAGGACCCTTATGACCAGCGTCAGGCACAGGTCAGTACCCTCCACCCGATGCTGGCCAAATCACTCCTTGCCACTTCTTTGCCTCTGCTTCAAGTTTTAAGTGGTTTTGCAGAAGCCTGGAAGGGAAGCACAGCCTCCTCCCCTGCTTTCTCCCCTCCCACACAGCAGCAAGGGCCTCAACTGTCACAGCGAGAACCGGGGCAAGAACTCAGCCCACTCCCGGCCCAGTTCAGAGCACGCTCTCCCATCGCATGTCCCCATTTTCAGTCCTGTTGGTTTATCTTGGCTTTTTCTGAGGAGCGAAGTGTATCACGACAAGCATACCTTGGTGATTAGCAATTGTCCCTCGCACTTTTGAATCCTAGTAATTTCCATGGAATGGTTAATTTTACCTTGCTAGCAGAAGGAATAGCATAGGTTGTTGTCCTTTCCCAGCCTATCTCCTTTCCCTCCTTAACTAAACACCCCCACAGCGGTGCCTTTGCACTTTGCACAAGCGAGAACGCAGGAACCTGTAGTTTAAAGGGGTCAGGAAACGAGAGCAAAAAAATCCTCACACACATCTCAAGGCAGACGTTACTTTGCTCTCGAGCAGCTGATCTGTTTCAGTCGGTTTGTACGACACCAACGGCACCTGCCCGGGGCTGGCAGCATCAATCCTAAGACAAGACAGGACATCAGCTTTGTAAAAAGGATAAGCAGTAGACCCAGTTACTGCTCACTGAACCTAATTTCATCCAAATTTGAGAATAATGTTACAGTCTGCCCATTAACATTACCTAAACAAAACATGTCCACGAGAAGGATCACAGGTTGGTTGAGGTCCCTGGGCATCACCAGATGAGAACCTGGATCCATCTTATTTGAACCCTTCGGGTATTTATGTACATTGATGAGACTCCCGCTGAGCCTCCTCTTCAGGCTTATTTATCCACTCTGCTTCTTGACGCTTGGGTTGTTGTACCCAGGACGCAGCAGTGCGAGCTACTGAACAAGACATAGGCTGGAAAGAACCACGTAAGAACAACACAAACACGGCTTCTGAGTAACAGGACTTGCAGCTGCTGGCCTCCAAAAGCAGCAGGTGGCTTTTCTTAATAAGTTTCGGGTGTTAGGTACCACCCAGCTCCTACTGTCAGAAGCTCTGGCTCTAACTCAGGAGCTCTGGGAAGGCACGTGAGGATGATTTAAAAGTTACGCTCCTCGGTCGTCGTGGCCAGAAGTGAGCTGTCTCCCTCTGATAAGGGGCAGAGCGGAAAGCAATAAAGAGTAACTCCTTAAAAACACCCCAGCAGGAGCTGCTAGAGGTCAGGAAGCAGAGCCCTGCTGCTGCTGAAGCCCTCCATTTACTGTCCAATGTCATAGGTGTGAACTGATTTAGTGGTTGCTCTGTTTTGCCTACCAAGTCACCTTTCTATATATAACATGTTACTGTATAAAACACTTGGGTGTATACCTCAGGCATGGGAGGCTCCATGTAAAATTAAATCCTACCTTAAATCTTCCTGGAAAAGCGCGTCACGCCCCACTTCTTACAAGTGCTGATTTTCCTCTCTGCTCAAACCTTCCAGTAGGTAAATATCTGTGAAAGGTTCAGAGAAAGGCCCTGTGGTTCCTTCCCTCGTAGCGAGGAGCTCACGGTGCCGCTTGCTTTGATGCGTCCAGCCTCCACCTGCGTTGCACACAGTTACTCCATTCAGCTCCGGCAGTCCAACCCCAAAAAAAACAAGTTATAGTTTGGCACCAAGGTGCGTAGGGACGTGAAAAAAACCACCCCTGTGACAGTGTGCAGAAACACCATCCTTTCAACCAGCTGCCGTAAAGAAACAAAAGAAACCAGCCCTGAAAATATCCCTGAAATGTTCTGGACTGACACACAATTGCATTTGTCCAAAAAATATCAGTCTTTTCGCCCCAGAACAGCCTCTAAAATTGCAGAAGGCTCAGAGCTGCCTTTACACCTAGTTGTTGGAGGCAAAAGTGAGTCCGCTTGCAGCGACTCGGCAGCAGGCACCGCTCTACTTGAGGTTACTTTTCCAAGTATCAATGTAGCTTTTGATATTAATTTCACTCTACCTATACCACAGCATTTGTGTTTTCTCACATGATGATCGAGGAGAAGGAGAGATCCTCAGTTAGTACAAACTGGTGTAGTTCCCTAGCAAACGAGGGATTGCTACCAGGGGTCAGCACATCAAAGGGACAGAGGTCTCTTCAGCAGCAGACAGATTAATCAAAGATGTTGTTGAAGCAACAAGAAACAACAGAAAAAGAGGCAGGGAGCGAAAACAAGCGTGGCAGGAAAGAAGACTTCTCCTCAGACAGTTCAAGATAAAGCCCAAACTAAGACATCTGGAAAACCTTCTGGTGAGTGGTGCCACTCCTCATTAAAGGGCCCTTGGCCTTTGCTCTTACTGATAAGACGAGCCACCTTTCACTTCTTATCGAAAAGAATCTCTTTCTAAAGAACACAGCTTCCCTGCCAGTTCGAATCCAACCCATGGGATGTTTTCCTCCAACTATCATAACAGAGCCCGGGCCTCTCCTCTTCTTGCAGATTCGCATTTTGCTGAGCATCTGCCGTTAATAGGAAAAAGGTCTTTGTTTGTTTGGGTTTTTAATAAAAATACAGACTTGCTAGAGTCCTCTAAAATGAATACTTGGTCTAGGAATATATTTTTACAACAAGGACAATATTAATACCTAGGAAAATATTTTTCCAATGTCTCCAAGCGACTGGGAAACTTCAAAACATATGTACTGAAGCCCCAGAGCTGCAGCATTTGTCTAAATTAATGATTTTTGCCTTCAATGTCTTGTAAGGGGGAAACTCACTTCTGTTCATTATTTTGGAGAGGTCTCTGTCTCATATTAAGGGAGGCTGTTACCGCATTCCTATTAATCCCTTTCCATCCACCACTGCCAACAACGAATTCTTCATTCCATTTCCTGGCCCTCTTTTCCAGTGTATTTTACATTCGTGTGGGCCCATGCACGGGCATTAAACTTGGACAAAACGCAGACCCACAAAACAGCTTTCTAGGTATTTTTTCCTTCTGTTTTTATCGGAGTTCTGAGCAGAGGTCACTCGGACATCTACAACTCCTACGTGACTCCTGTGTAAACACAGCACAGCAGCGGGCAGGGGCTAAAGGTAGTAGAAAAAGATCTTAGAATACAACAGAATCATAGAATAGAACATCCAGTTGGAAGTGATCTCAAGGATCACCTGGTCCAACTTTCTTGGCAAAGATTTGGTCTTACCACTCCGGGTGAAAGAGTTGACAGCACGCACTTTGTCTAAGAATCAAGGTAGTGAGGGTCTGTCACCGCGAGCTAATTTTTTAAGTTCTTCACTCTCATAACTGCCAGGAGCTATCAGAAATCAATGTACAGGCTACTAAGACCTCTTGAAAACTGATTAAATGGAAGCTGAGTAATTGAAAAGTGCAAACTGCTTTTTTTTTGTTTATTTACTGCAGTATATCCTGCGTATCCATACATGCTTCCTTAATAAGTTTTGGTCCTGCTGTCCGATTTACAAAAAAAAAAAAAAAGTCTAATGGGTGGAGATCTCCAAGATAACCAGGCTCCTGAAAATTTTGTAATGTAGGTAAAGGACAAGACTGTCTAAGCATCCTAAAAGAAAAGCTGCAGCATCAGCTTCACAGGGAAAGACATCCTAAAAATGGCACACGCACCAGAAAAGCTTCAGGTCAAGCATTACCTTCTTAGATTTACAAATCACCAGTGAGACACAAACCTGTTCTAAAACTCCATTTGTGGCGTGCACAGCGGGATCAATTTAATGATGAATTCACAGACAACACAACCAGTGAGCCGAGGCTGGGATCTGTGGGCTCATCTGCCAGCACGCGGCTGCCTCTCCCTGCGAAGGAAGGAGCACGCCTCAAGGCAAACACCACACCGAAATCCCCCTGCAGCCCTGCTTTTTTACACACACCTAAAACTCCCCTTTTCATTTGCACTTCGGGATTTAGGTATAACCTCTCCTCTGAGCAAAAGAACAACTTCTTTGAAAGGAAAGAGAATAGCTGCACTAAAAATGGTGTGGTTGCCTAATGTAGATCCAGATACAGGTTTTAAAAACCCTCTTAACTGGGTCCAGGAGCGCACACCTAATTTGAAATATACTTTAGTATTTAGCGATGACATCCTTCCCTCCCTGTACAGCCTGACGGTACAGTGGATTTATAATGGGAGCTTAGAAAGCATGACCTCGGTTTTCAAGATAAAATTGATTTATCTGCTTTGCAAGAATTAGAATCAGCAGTCTGCTTTCTCTTCAAAACGCTCAAGAGAATATCTGAATTATTGATCGCCTTTAAAGAAATCTAACATTCATATTTTTGGTTTTAGTTGCCTAAATTCAGGAATGAGCTGAAGAAGAGCAGTGTCTGCTGCCTAGTGAGGTATCTGCCCGCTTTTCCCTTGAACCCTTGTGTTTGGTCTATGTAGCGGAATAACAGATAGGAGAAATTTATTTATTGTGATCCGTTTATGGAGCTCATTGTTGCTAGGGGAGAAAGCTGATGAACAGGGATAAATCTGCCTCTCTTACTCTGCAAGTGCCTCCCCAGAGTCACGCCCAGACATTTGCATCCCTTCTCATTTCTGCCGTATTTGGCGCTTAACAAAAAGCAAGGGCAGGGTTCTGCCCCTCGCTCTCTCTTTCCCAAAACGTGTGCGATGGGTTCTGTTGCTAAGACAGGCACGACGACTTTCCTGCCCCGTGGGGGGAGGTTTGGGGTCTCTGCATCGCCCCGGTGCAGGCAATCAGGCCAAACCTCGCTCCTGAAAAAGACAAGAGCCATCAAGGATTCAAGCGCTGGAGGCAAACGCTTCAGGGAGTTGGTAACCTTGCGCCTTCTCATTGACCTTCAGAGGGGTTTGTCCTGAGGCTCTCTTCCCTGGAAGAATATATGCTCCTTTTAGTAAACACACTGAAAAAGTAGATCATCTCACTTTAAAAAAATGCCAGTGAGAACAAAGAGATGAAAAGCCCTGGTGGAAGCTTTCTAACTGAATGCTGCTACCAAGAGTTCTTCCTATTTTCCCCCTCTATTCTGAAATCCTGGTTTGAGTTACTTCTCCTCCAGACAGCAAAAAAGCCAAGGCACAACGTATTTTATTAGCTCCACTGTATCTGATACGCACCCTTTTCCACAAATCTACACCTTTTAAGAGATAAAAGGATTATTTACTCACAAACACACGTACAACCTATTAAGAAGTGTAACAGCCACAAAAGATGCTCCCTCCCATGCTCAACCTGTGTGAACTCCTGGTCCCAGCTCTCCCAGCCCACAGGGGATTTCAGGGCAACAGCCTGAACCTGACCGAGAACTGAATTTAGGATCCACGACTGAGGTTTCTGCAGCTATTTAAACAAATGATAATAATTTTAATTTTTTTGAGCCATGATCTGCTTTCCCAGTCTTCTCCCATACTGACATATAAATGATACCTATTTGGAGACAGTGCAAAAACAAAAAAGAAAAACTGAAAAGAAAAATGTCCTTCAGTCACTGACCGAGGGTTCTAGGTGGGATTTCCCACGAGGGTTTTGATTCACTCCCAGGCATACCCCATCCCAGCAGGTCACCACAGACTAGACAGAAACATGAACTCCTCGGTATCATACTGTTGATGTTGGCTGCCAGGCTACCATGAAACCAGCTCCACAGGAAAGTCTAATATTTGAACTTTTCACTCTTAGTGCATTTTATTAGACAGCGGTGAAGGTTAGCTTTGTGAAAAAAAAGAGCGAGCTAAAACCTTGAAACGCTGGCAGTCCAAAAGCAGCATTTTTACCCCACTCCTTGTCAGGAGACGGTCTTTTCAGACAGACTCGGCGTTTTTTCAGTCGTCGTTTCTGACGGACAAAATCTAAGTGCACAGTGCCCACACAGCATGAGACTTTTCACGACTTGGCTGCAATTCCCACTGGAACTACGTGTCTGAAGGGCAGAGCTGGCATTGCAGAGCCCCCCACAGTAAGAGGAATTTAACTCCACTCTTCAGAACAGGGGCTTGAAGAACCCGATCTGAGATTCTCACAGTGACGGGATAACGCAGTCGCTACCGAAACCCATACAGGTGCCAAGAAGGAAGCTCCTTCCTGGAGTGATAAAGTAAAATGGATGTTCATAACTACAGTCTGGGATGCTACACAGAAAGCTTCAAACCAAGCTCTTCACCACAGACTGCATTTCAAAAGAGGCATCTAAAACCAGTCATCACTTTTGCTAATCTTGGGAGACACACCTGACACTTCTACGATACAATTTCTCCTAAGTGCTTATGTTTTATGTTTTATTGCAGCACTGCCATCACATGCACAACAACAGTCCCTAAATGAAAACTTCAAAGATTCAGTTTTGACAATACATGTACACATTCAATAATTATGGATTTTATATATATATCATATGACTAATTGTGGATTAAATGCTAGAGCTACTCACTCTGACGTAGCTAAACCAGCTGACCCCTAAAAGGCTTCTCCAAAGTCTTTCTTAGGAACGCATCCAGTCTGTGCCACAGCAAAACACTCACGCACATGAAGAACCTGAAATATATATAATCCCATATAAATGCTCTTATTTTTTTAGCTTCTTGAGTGTTTGCGAAGGCAGGCCCAGCTTAGTTTGCATACAAATCACGTGAACGCAACGTGTAAAAGCATGACACGAGAAAAAAAGAATGATTTAACTATTAACCACTTTTAAAAGATGCTGCCTTAAGGATACAATGTTGGTTTTGAGGTCAAACAATATAAAGAGAACTCTGGGTTTGTGCCTAGCAGCTGACACTTGCGAGATCTGGAAGAACAGAGCTAGACCTGCCAACCATACCGCCAACACCACGTTATCAAGACGTATGCTGCTGCACACAGAATTTGGGTCAGTTATGGTTCTAGACTGGAAGGTCAAAACTTGAGCACAGGCTCAGGACAACCATGTGTAAAAGCACCAGCTTTTTTGTCTATTCTTCCCTTAAGGGCAGGTTAAAGACATTGGCTTCTTCCAAACTAGCAAGCTACCTGTAACCTCACGTACCAGACATTCATTCAAGACTTGGTAAACCTCTGATTACCCATTTCTCTCAGATCACAGGATTTTAAATATTTTTCCTCCACCCTGGTCTAGGCGTATTTTTCACTTTCAATACTGATTAACATTGTTTCGTAGAATAAAATTGTAACTTGGGGTTACATCGAACAGTCTTGAAACAACGAGGCAAATATAAGCCTGCACATCCAGAAGCAATACGTTTTAATATTCTACTGCCTAAAGCTCTAAAGAAATTCACAGCCACCTTTCCAGGAAATTAGTTTTCATCACTTAAGAGCAATGCTGGCTTGCTGTCTCTGCACATACAGGCACTACAGTATGCTCTGCGCTTGAAAATAGGATGTGGCAGATACTCCAGCTATAATCACAACGTTGGGTGCAGTCCAGTCCACAAAAAGAAATTTACCCCAAGATATTCGGTGCCAAGACAGTGACTTTGAAAAATCCTGAGCTGAAAACACCAGTTTTTGAAAAGTAGCTAATGGTTGTAGCAGTTGAATTATTTCTCATTGAAATTAACACAGAACCATACTGAGCTAGTACTGTCTTTAAAAATAAAACAAATAAATAAAACCCCAGAGCCTAACTTTATTATCCAAAGGAGCAAAGTATTCTTTACTTTTCCCCAAACTAAAGATTATTCTAAGCACCTAATTTCAAGTGGGGAGGTGATGCAGCTGCAACCTGTGGCCACAAGGGCACAGTCAGCCAGGGGATGTGACGAGCGGCAGTGCCAAACGCTGCAGCAGTGGTGGCTAGAATTCATTTGGTTATGATGGGGATAGTAGTTTAAAACTGGTAGGAGCCAAGAGAGGACAAAGAAATATCTCGCCATAATTCTGCACAAAAACACTGCCAGAGGGGTTAAGGATCTTGTACCCGGGGTTGGTTACATCCGCGAACGACGCAAAAAATCTCCCAAGTCAGATGCCCGGCTCCCTTTTTACTGCTCCAGACCCAAATCAATAACTCCATCTCCCTCTGTGCCTCGCTCACACCTTCTCCTCTATGTTGTCCAGCAGGTGACACGTCCCAACGCTCCCCCTGACCGCAGACTGGAAAACCACAAGGTCTGGATGGATTAATGCAACACTGATGCCTACCTGCTGCCCGATTCCCAGCTGTGCCACAGCCCACGCCAGCCACCACCGAAGCCATCCCCGTCACGGCTTGTGCACAGCTTCACTTCGGCAGTGCTTTTGACTCGTTTTCTGTCCTTCCCTTAAGATATGGAGAAAAGAAATTGTTCAGCAGCAAAAAGAATCCATAAAAAAGACGGTCTCTTGGCAACGTACACTATGAATTCTGTTTTCTGCGAAGACGAAACATGCATGTTTGCAGACATAAAGGCTGGATTCAGCCCTATATAGCAATTCTACATGATTCTGTTGCAACTGTGGTACGCCTCCGTGGGGCAGGGCGATGCTATGATCAACCAGATCTAAATGAAAATTCTCAAACATTGACCTTTTAGGACTTTCTGGTAAATAAGTAAGAAGGTCTGTGTGACTCCAAAACACATAAAAGCTCTGATGCATATAGCACAAGAGAGGAGATGAACTCTTGTTCATCAGAAATCTACCTTAATATCTCCAAGATATAAGTAATGACATTTAACCCCACCTGAGCAAAACACCACACGATTATTCACCCTCATTAGTGCTGCCAGCCATGACTGTACTGTATGGAAACGCGTGATGAGATTATTCTGCAAAATTTACAGGTAAAATACACAGAAAGCAAGAAATCAGCATTAGGGGTGCACAGAATTTAAGTCTGTCATCCGGTGCCAGGCAGTTGGCACAAAGGCCAAAAACTCAAACCACATCCGTCTGTTTTCCAACTCCTGCTCCTCCAGAATGATGTCTCAGCAGTAGGGAAAACCATGACTTGATGTTTTACGGGTTTTTTGTTGATTTTTCACTTTGTTTTCAGCAGAGAGCAGTCATGGGAGTTCAGACCGGAGGAGATTTTGGGTCCGTTACCGTAGTGCCCTGCTCTGCCTGGGCATCCCGCTACAGAGAACAGGATGGAGCGCGTACGCAGCGGGGACCAAGAGAAAATTCTGCTCTGAAAGCAACACTTGAGGATAGCCTGACCGCTCCTACTAAATCCAGAGGTTACTCTCGGATGTGATCCTCGCTGTGTACACTATCTCCCTGTTCCTGTTTTAACCGTGGTTTACTCCTTGGAACTGGGAAGCGGTTCATTCGCAAGAACGTAGTCTTAAATGAAGACTCTGCATTTTAAGTGGATGCTTCTGTTTGGAAAGCGAAGCTCCAGCAAGTGAGGCAAGTCACATAATGGAGAAGCACTTACCCAGTGGTGATTAGACTGCAGCAGGAAGGAGCTGAAAACCGCCCAAACACAGAGCAAATAAATAGGAAAGCTCTTTTGGGCTGTTTGACATTGTGGTCTGGTCCTGGAGCCAGTTAATAAACTCAAGGGCTGGGAATGCATTATCCAAACTCTGACCCCAGCTAAATATAATTACTGAACAATAGAAATTGGAAGGAGAGTTAATCTAAAATAATTCTGCATGAAGTAAAGAGAGATCCGTAGTTTTATACTTTATAATGTGCTTTCTCCAAGGCACTATAATTATCAGCTTCGAGCGCCTTTTTCCTTCAAAGATGATGGTATTTAACCTACAGGGCAGCATGCTACATTCAAATATCGTAATTTAAAGACATTATTACACATATCTGCACCTTTGTTCCTTCCAGGATTTCTGGACATCGCTTGACTGAATCCCTTCAAGAGACACCATTTTTTTAGGGCAGCATTTCCAGTGTAAAACGTAATGGAAGAAGTCTCTCCCTTAACTCATTCTGTATACACAGGTTCTGTATAAATCAGTATTTACTGGAAACACAACAAAGGTATTTTTCTAACTAACCTCTGACTGTGTCCAAACGGAGTCAAGCAATCACACAGTAACAAGGCACTTGCTTAAAGACAACCCCTTAAAAACACTCAATCTGAAATGTTTAAAACTGCTTTCAGATCTCATAAAAACAGTTTCGCATTACTTGAATCCCGTTAAATTCAGGGCAGTTATTCCCTTGATATGAAAAGATTGTGCCCACCTTTTTATTTAGTTTGAGTTTCAGCTTCCAGGCTCTGAGAGCTCCACTCCTCAAACCAAGATGTCATCTCAGAGAGAGGCAGAATCCAGGATAAGTAAAAGGCCATGAAAAGGGTGGGTGTTCAGCCTGCAAAAGACACACAGTGTAACTGTCTGAATTACCTGGGAACACACAGAAAACAGCATTAGAAAGAGCTCCAGAGCTCATCTGTAGCTGTACCCCCTTTCCCAAAGCAGCTTCTAAACCACCTGTATGATTTTTATTGAAAATATTCCTGACACGTACCTGAGTGACAGTCCACAAAACCTGCACTGGCTTCCCTCTCCTACAGTCTTCTATTTCCCACTTTAGTCCTGAGATTGCAGTGTCACAGCTCTACTGAAATCAGGGGTCTGCTCAGGCAGATAAGCCCTAAAAGCCATTTCACCATTTCGTGACGTCCAGTCACAGCAGATACATAGGATAGCCTTTAAAAACAGAGCACTCGGGTACTGAAAAATCTGTCAAGCGTGCCACGATGCTACCAGAGATACAGACAAATGTATCAAAACGGTGGTCTGAGTGGAATAAAAATAATAAATATTTACTATAAGATAGTTACTGTGCAGAAATAATATTATTTGTTAGTAAATGATGTACAATAGAGACATAACTAATGGAGTGTCCTTCAAAGAGGGGCTTCTATGCGAGCCTAGGGTCAGACAAAATAGCAACGGGGTGACACTTCAGAAGCGTTATGTAGTTGCCATTTTAATTACTACACCAACTCAAAGTGAAACTCAAATCACTAACACTGGCAGAGTAGAACAATAAAACACCCAGAATGTCGCAAAGAAATAAATGCCAGCAGGCTGCAGTGCTACAGATGGAACCTTCCACAGTCAAAGGAATTCAGCAGTCCATCACGGAACAAGAATTCTTCTAGTTCCACCAAAACCAGATACACCCCGAACACTCCAAGAGCCTCGGCAGGCTGACTGGGCTCAGTCTGCCAGGGATTCAAGCACTCGCTCGTTTGGCTTTGTGGATATAAATATCTATTGATGCTACACATGGACTTTGTTCTTAGTCGGGAGACACCCACTTCCCGCTAACGCTCAAAATACCTTCCCCTGAACTCCCTTTTACTTTCCCTCCTTCCTGCTGTCACCAGTGGATCTAAAAAGGGGCAGGGCAACACTTGGCTACCACTTAGTCATTAGCAGGCGGGGGCAATCGGCTGCGACAAGAGAGCGCTGCCTGACGGGCTCAACACGTGCTCCGGCCGCTCCTGTAGGTCATTTCAACAGCAGCTCTTTCCGGGAAACGTGCTGGGGAGATATTCTGAATTGCGTATGTCCAAAAAGGATCGAGTATCCAGCTATCTGCAGCTGGCATGAACAGACGTGAATGTGTGGAATTCAAGAGAAAACTTGCATTGAATCGTACCTTACGAAGAGTTTCACATCCTCCGAAGACTCCAGCAGAGGTGAAAATAAATTGAGTTTTAAGATGAGCGCTTTGCAAAGGAGAAAACACAAAGAAATGGCAAGAATGAACGCTGTTCCACACAGAACCAGCAGACCAGGCTGAGCAAGAAGTAACAGACAACTTCCTTATTTAGACAATAAGAAATGCTGCTTCCACGTTACATTTTGAATTGAAAATTGCTCTATCCAACAAGCCTACAAGGCAGGTCCCTTGAATTTTCAAGCAGGTGCCTGCGTTCAGAAGGATTAGTTACCTTCCCAGCTTGTATATTCACCCCTTTATTGGCCTCAGAATCACAGTAAAATAACAGATGGATGTCATCAACGTGTGCACTAGGTAAAGCATCATAAAAGAGAGAAGCAAAAATCTAATCAATGCTGCAAAGAAGGAAGTGCCAGGGCTGCCGTTCGGGTACATCAGAAATTGGTTTCAGGGCCCCATTCCAGGCTGCTCCAACTCCAAACCAGTAACGCACCACCAGTTCAAACGGCTTCTTGGTGTCTGAAAGAGTGAGAAAGGACTGGAGAGATAAAGTTTACAGATCCTGTAACACGACTGGCTAATTTTGAGGGGGAGGGAATACAAAGAGCATTTGAGAATCGTAGCTTTTAGCATTAAGAAGAAAGGGGCTGATTGGATTTACAGCTCTATGACTTATTGCCACCTCTGGCAACATAAGGCCGGGGAATTTTACAGGGAAGGAAATGCCACTTGATGCTTTTATCATTAAAGCAGACAATCTGGAGATAGTTTCCACCAAGTGACCATTTTCCTCCTGGTGGAAGCTGCTCACAGCACCTTCAGAACTCTGCTGTGACTTTGAAAACGTAGCCACAGGTTCTTCAGCAAATCTAACCGAACGTGCCAGAAAACCACATGCCACCACGTCAACCATCCATGCACGACGATGAAATTCATCTCTGGCCATCTAAGCAGAAAACAAAACTCCTCTCTTCAGCCTGTCCTCTTGAACGGACCAGATTCAAGGGAAACATTTTCTGATCGGTGCTAACCTCACCAGCCACTAGCTTGCAGGTTTAGGGCCCGTTGCCTTACTCTCACAGAACGGGTTCTCCTGGAGATTGGGATTACTGGCAAAAATAAGATATAATCAGTGGACAATAAGCATTTAACACATTTAATTCAGCTTCTCTTTATTCCTTTGAATACCCAATTAACTTGCTTCTACAGGCAACGTTACATTCTCCCGCAGAACCCAAAACCGCAGCCCTCGTTAACGGCGTTGCCTGATCAGCCAAGGCAGCGTGTTTTATCTGGATGGATGTTGGTCCTTAAATTTCTGCAGGTTTTGGGAAAAGTTCCAGATCAACTGAAGCAGTTTGGAGCTGTTAGACAGAATCCATGCTTCTAATTACTATAATTCCTTTTAATAGGCCTCCAAAGGCTTTCCCTTTTTGGCTAAGTTCTTTTAATGAGGCTCTAGTTGGATCTGTATGTCTTACCTCTTAAAATCTTTTAAATAAACACACCATACAGAAATCTTAATCCTCAAAAAAAAGCCCACAAACGAGCATTTGTTAAAACAAAAGCTGAAACACCTGTAATAATATGATGAAAAAGAACTTCCAATGGAGAAGGGTAAGTATTGTCCTAATGAAGACCTCTCTGACATCCTGTCAAAGTGTCATCTGTTCCTACCAGAATGACGGGGAGCTGTGCTGCAATGATACAACTGTGGATTCTACTCTGGGTGTACGAAGAACGTGTGCTGACCAAAAGCATTCAAGGAAGAATTTGACCCGACGTTTGACTGACAATAAATCTTGAAAGGCTTGGCTAAGGAGGGATGTATTTGAAAGAAAAAGCTTGCATCAGACACTGGCTTCTGCGGAGGTCCACGGCAAGGAAGTCTGGGGTTTAATGCCAGTTTTCAGAAGAAGGAATTATCTTAGTAGGTTGAGAAGTCTCGCTTAATCCACCTTCTCACTGCTGGGTGCAAAAGTAGATCACTGCAAAATCACAGCATAAGGAGGCTGGAAGGAACCTCTGGAGGTCTGCAGTCCAACTCAGAGCAGCGTCAGCTACAGTCTGTTGCTCAGCACCTTGTCCAATTCAGTCATGACGAGATTAAAGAAAAAAATTACGAGGCTACTCCACTGTTCTTACATTAAATAATGGCGTATCCTGTCATCAACACACACCATCGATGCAACTGCTCTCACACAGATTGCATGAACAAAATAATAAGGCAGAGACAGCTGGTATTTCCCAAAGTGCTCCTATGGAAAATATTCAAGTGAATATATTCAAAATACCTGAACAACCCCTACGGCACCATCTAGGACTCTTGGGCAGGATCTCCCTGCAAACTTTGACCTCCTTCAGATTCCACTAAAACACAGACATTGTCTCAGCAACTCCAAACCAAGAGAAATTAGAGAAGGCAAAACCAGTGCAGGTGATCCTGTAGCCCGACAGCTGAACACTCTGAAACATGGGCTATTTCTCTCAGGGTCTGCTTGTCACCATATGAGACTACTGAAAGACTGGACCATAAAAGGCAGTAGGGCACTTCCTTAACTCTCATTCAATGGAAAAAGCTTGCTTGTTCTTAGGAATATACTATATTACATTTAATCCAGGGCAAATGGGGCACGTAATGAACAATTCATGCCACTGCAATTGGACGTCACTCCAAAAAAATCACACCACCATCACCATTCCCACTAACTAAGCAGCTCTGAACTTTAAAGAGATACGGAAGATCGTGTGAAATCACAAGCCGCTCTCAGGCCCTGACACAGCAGAAAAAGGAGGCTGGCAATGGCATCGCTGCTTCTGCAAAGGATTTCAGCATTCATCGTATTTTTTAATGACGCGCTCTCCTAACTAACAAAAAGTAACTCTTCAAAAAGTTCACCTGCAATCACACAGACACATACTAGGCAACTCAGATAATCTGAGACAGACACTTCTGCCCATTTTGATTTTCCATAATTCAAGAATGGAATCCACTCCGCTCCCACCGCGTGCTGTGTTTGGGGGTTTCCTCCTCTCCACTGGGATATTTCAGGAATCCTTGCGTTAGCTCTGCAAAACTAGATCAGATACTGCTTGCAGAAATTCAAGAGGACAACTCTGAGCAATTCCCACCCCCTTTTTGCCCACCAATGCACTCCTGTTTTCCAACACCCACTAGCAGTTTTATGCGATGGCCTCGATGCAGTCAACTTCAGTAAGTCCTGGTTATTTCATTTTTTTTGACTGACCTCCTCCTCCCCACCAAGGTCAACGTTACTACACATTGGAAAATGAGCATCTGTATCGCCAGAAACCAAAGGAAGCCAGAGCTCCAGCCACCCGCAGGACAAAGACAGCCCAATCAATACAGTGCGGCGCTAGCACGGGGCAGAGCTGCTGAGCCAGCGTGGCTGCTCCGGCCTCTTTCCTCTGCACGAGACACAGTCATCGATTTGCTCTCATTCCTGCAGCCAGCAATCATTTCTCCTCTTCTGTGAGACTCAGTTAAAAGAGAAGTTCCAGCCCCTCCATTAAGTCAGGACGAAGGGAAGCAGTGACGGTCCCACAGAATTCGGTCAGACCAGAAAATGGCTTGTTTTCTGTTGCAAGGACGCAAGACAAGTTCTGCACAGAGCCCCAAATGAGGCCAAGTGCTGCCTCCCTTTGTAAGAACTGGCTGAAGCCTGAGGATGAAAAGGGACGATGACGAACGTGCTCTTACTCTCCCACGCAGGACACAGATATTCTGCAGCGTAACATGCAAAGGGCTTTCTGTCCTTAGGTAACACATTTCAGTGCCTCTCCTACAGCAGCTGTATGCAAATGTCACTCAAACCTCCCACCCCACTAGCGACACAAAATCACTTAGATGGAGTGATTTGTACCCTAGATGGACACCAGCGTGGAATTTGCCAAGCCAAAACACATCACTTATTTTCCTAGTCCTCCACTGATGCAAACCCGAGCTCTACATACTCCAGACAAAGACGACAACCGCCCTCCAACCCTCACACCGCAGACATCACGGAGCTTCCCTAAAGCCGAGGCTGAGCTGCCCTCCACACCACAGTCGCACAGGCATGGTTAGTAATCACCCAGCTACGGAGCCCCTCAGAAAAGCTAACCTCAGCGCTTCCTTTTATTCTATGCTGCTTAACTCAGCTCCTTCCCATCCCACAGATGTTTGGGCAGCATCTGTTCAAAGCCGTTGCCCTTGTACTGGATCACGTATGTGTTTGTGCTCATCACCCAGGAAGGGATGGAGAACGAAGAAGCGCTGATCCCTTCACACACAATCGCTTGCATCCCACCTAGTATTTATCTCGTCCCAGCTGCGTAGGGAAACTCTAGATTCATCCACTCCTCCACCCTCAGTACTTGATTCCTGCCCTCCCAGCTGCATCCCAGGAACACAAAACACTAGTAGCTTCTTCAGGTTTCACTGTGGGTTTTTTTGATTTTGTGGCTCATGCTGTCACTCTTCATCCTCTTGGCTGTGCTCTGAACTGAATTTAGACCTTGGCCGCAGTCATCGTCTCCGAGCCTGGGTGGTCTAGGCATCAGAGCACAGCCAGGGACAGCACTGGAAGACAGGGAAACACAATTTCTCCATTAATACATTAATGACTCTGTCCTGGTTGCGATTAGTACCACAGAATTTCACTCCCAGCCTGAAACGCACAGCAGCACCGACACCTCCGTTTTTCCACCCTAATAATTCTGTCATCAACCTTAAAATTTGACTGTTCCTGAAATGAGTTATCGCCCTGTAAAAATTAAGTATACTGCTGCTGCTGTTATCTATTCATTATCATCGGGTGGTTTCTGGAAAAAATATTATGCGATCCATCTATAAATATATCTAAAAATGTGGTTTTCTATGCCCTCCCTCCAGAATAAAACCATTTAATAAAGTCACAGGCAGGAAGGATGAAAAAGAGCCCGCAGGGAGCCGATCGGCTGCGACAGGACCAAGATCTTCAGTAGTTTCAGCAGTTTAAAATTAGAACTTTCCAATTTCAAGGAAGGTTTTACGATACCCTGAAATGCAGGGCTCCTTACTGGAATTCCTGTTCCCAAGAGGCTAATACCTGCCTGTTAGTCTTCTTTCACACCACTGGTTTCCTGAGTAGGCTTAATCCTGCTCCTACAGAAAGTCAGGGCAAAACGCTGACAGATTTCTAATCCTAAAGGCATGGACAAAATAAGAAAAAACAATAAGGAACTAACATGCTAAGCATACCTGGCTTATTCCCAGGTAAGAAATGAACCTTGTTAGGTTTGGAACATTCTGGGATAACGCAGTCGAAGGGAACATGCGCAAAAAGGGAAGTCATTCAAGTAAAAGAAAGGAGATTAATACAGTGCTTCTGTAAATAAATCAGAGTTTATCTGTTCTCTGTGGTAAGCAAGGAAAATGTATCAAATTTCACGTTTGGTTTGGGAAGTCTGTTTTGTCTGGTTTAACCAATTTCAAAATTTTCTCCAGCAAAAACAGCTACTTGTGTGTTTTCTAGTTGCACGTTCTACCCATGCAAAGTGTAATAAAGTCCATCTAAAGTACGAGTCTGTGAACAGTCTCCAGCATGTTGGTCTTTCTCCTTTATGAAATGAGTTAAAATAATTCTATTTGTTGATTCCTTAAAACTTTTTTCTGACAAATGTGCCAGCTGTGCCACAACACGTTTCAGTTTGGATGACAACGATGTAAAATGTCTTCTTTTTTTTTTTTTCCATTTTGGGAGAGCTAACAACAGGCAACGTGTTCTAGCAACAATAAGAGAAAATGTTAGAAGAAACAGGAAAACAAGACACAAGGATGCATGCAGCAGTTAATTGCCATTTTTTGAAGGTAACTGAGCACATGCTAACTGCATACGCTCCTTTTTAACAAACTAAAGTGCATTTTAATACAAAAACTATGGTCTTCAGTGACCTGCTGGTATACAAATCAAATCTATGGGTGCTGGCTATGGGCCAGGTAAATTCAAACCATGTGACAAGGCTCCCTCTATATTTTATTGCTTCTTTTCCTTACACCTGGTTTATTTAAGAAAAAATACTTTGCACATCTCGCAAGAAAAACTTACCTTAGTGTCAGAAATGTGTTTTTTCACCAGCACAGTTCACCTAAAAGGTCATCTTTAAATTACGAGTTATTTTACTATTATATGTTATTATTATATTAAATATATGTAACTTGATGAACTGTGATTAGTGGCATGATTAATTGATGAACTGGAATTCTGCATATGAGTTAAGATGAGCGAAAGGTTCAACACTGTTGCATTTCTGACAGCTCTCCATACAACAGTACGATAGTAAATACAGTAGTAATTGGTACATCTGTTAAGACACTCAACTGGCCGAAATCAAGACAAATTCACTGACTTTAATGGAGTGATGCCAATATTATATATTTGGGTCATTGTTTGTACTATTTAGGACGAAACTACGGTTAGCCTACTGTTTTACATCTTTCATATCCTCATCTGAACAATAATGCAAGAACCCACTATTTTTCACCCTGGCATTATGCATTTTCATGTGGCCTTTCCCCAGCATTTTCCACTTCACTTGCTAAAAGGACACGACTGCAATAACCCCACAGCAGACAGTGAAAGAACCACAGCTAAAACACACCTTGACTTCAGCACAGGATGAGATGACGCATGGAAGAAATCACTCCTGGCAGCTCCCTGCAGTATTTGGGGCAGTTCCTAAGCTACCGTAATTAGCGGGCTTGACATGGGTCGCACACAGAAAGGACAGCAGAAATTCTAGAGGCAGGGGAAGGCAGACGAGATGACCGGGACGGCTTTGCAAGCAAATCTCAGCTGCTCACTAGGACTCGTGCGTTCAGTGCCGGCATCTGAAATTTATTCACAAAAAGCTGGTCAGAAGACCACAAGATGAGACATGCTGACTCAAGAGGCACTGCTGTCTGGACTGACAGATGACAGGCTAGAAACTGGAATTAATTTTCAAAACATGCCCATTGTATCTCACGTCTTACTTGAGTGTGCTAACATTCCACCGTCTATAGAAGGAACATCAAGGGATCAAATTGCTCTGTGAAGATGCAGAGGAACAAATGCAAGCTGTTAACCGCTGAAAATACAGTAGGGATTACAATTTCAAGTTTGCTGTTGGAGGCTTAGCAAAGAAACTGAACAAACAGGATGGGAAATTTAAGTTTCACTAAAATTAGTGCTAAAAACACCCAATGGGAGACAGAGCAACCAACTGTTGCAACTGTCTGGGGACTCACTACAAGCAATTAGCTCGTTGAAAAAAAAATTCTTTGAGTCCTGCCTGATCCCGTAGCCTTTCTGACAGCATCACCTAGTCAGCTTTGCTGAAGACTACACAAAAAAAAATCTAGCAGCTCTCTCAATGAATATGACACTGCTCCTAAGTCCTCACCCACCCAAATGGTTTTCCAAAGCCCAGCCGGCTGACGGCTGCAGAATTAGAGGATGGCTGATCCCCTTACAGTCACTAAGCTGCCACTTTCTCAGAAGCCTTTCCAAGAAACAAGAGGGCACAGACAAGGCAGGAGCGAGCAGGAACATCGTCCTCCATGAAGAGATTTCTCTGCAAGAGCCAAACTGCTCCGAAGACCCCTGAAGCTATCTCTGTCAGTTAAGCTTGCTGCAGCGCCCCGCAGGGAGGACAGAGGAGCCAAGAGCAAAGCTGAATGAGAGCCGGCACAGAACGGGAGCCAGGACTAATGGACTCATGGCGAACCAGGCTTCACCGTAGAAACTATGAAACCATGAGTAGGTGAGGAGAACTTGCCTTGGAGTCTGTATTTCTGCCCATTCAGCCGGACAGCTGAGCTACGATTTTCAGAATAGTAATGAAATCAACTTCACCACCCAGAGAGAAGACGGTAATATTTTGATTCTTAGAGCAATCTATGCAACGGTGAATATCAGACCTTTTAAATCCAAGCCCTTAAACTTTTACCAGCTTCCAGTGCATTTCTGCAACCAGCTAGATCTGTGTATTGAAAAGTCTGGTGGATCATCTCCAAGAATACTATTCAGACTTTAAACAGCAACACTGGATTTCATCAGAGGCAAGAGCAACCGAAGTTGCAAATCCAGCTGCCATACAAACATCACACGGTAACTTTGCATCTCACGCCCACCCCAGCCTGGAGATCTTTATGTATTAAGTAGTTTTTCCTTTGCAAAGTTTCCGTTTTTCACAATTCACCAGCTCTGCAGCTCCCTCGCTGCTGCTTTGGGATCTGGGTTTGATATTTAAAAAAAAAAAAAAGGAAATGTACATAGATTAAAATGGCACCATTAAAAACTTCTTGGCTTGTACAAAATCTCACTGTTTCTGAATGAACATTATGTAAACAAACACAAAAGAACTCATAAAAAACTCCCTTAATTTTAACAGTGATTGTCTTTTGATATCTCTTCTCTTAATCTGTTTGACTGACAGCCATTACAATAACTGCCCTTAAGGTTGAGAAGAGAATAAGGTGTTTCAAACCTCCTCATAAAATCTGAAAGAAAATTCGCAGTAATTCCTAAAATTCACTATATCGCACTATATATCACCTTCCTTTTATTCACACCGTCAAGCCGAGAACTTGGTAGGAAGTAGAAGCCTTCAAGGCCCATCCACGGCAAGCGTATTCTCAGAAATGAAAGAACACACACGAACCGTCTGAGAGCAACGACGAGATTTCAAACGCGCCCAGAGCGAGCCCAACTCCGACTTCAACGGGAGAGACATCAGGCTGAGGGCGAGCGCTTTGGAAATCCCACCCACACCGCTCTACTCTCACATGCAAATTTTGTGGGAGAAACACAAAAACGAATGCCTATCCAAACAAGACTGCAAGAAAACATTCCATATTGCGAGGCCTGAAGGAAAGAGAAAGGAACAGAAAGGATCTCTGGTTAACCAAACTGGCAAGAGGGCTGGATTTTTGTTTGTTTGGAACTGGCATCATTTTTAAGTGAAGGAATCTGGAGAATATTAACATTTATACCTAAAATCTGTGCTGAAAGCATTTTTGCAATTTTAGAGCCAAAAATATCCTCCTGCCAAAACCCGTAAAATACTTCTTCAAAAAGGAAAAGCAAAAAGAAAAGAAAAAACACCTTCCAAACGGAATTCACAATTCTCATGGGTAGGTGATCATCAGCTCCAATTAGTCCCTGGCAGAGGAGGCTGAGCAAGAGCGATAGACTCACTGCATCCAAAGATGTTTAGTCTAGACTAAACCACGCTGGAATTCTCCACAGACTAGACCTCAGCCCTCTGGATCTGGGACAGCTATCCACATTGGCTGCACACAACAGCCCAGCCTGGAGCTCATTCCAGGCTTCCCTCCCACCTCTCCTTATCTAGTCCTGTCACTGTTTCCTCCCCTTGACTCCCCTGGCATGCAGGGCAACACGCTAAAAAGCTGCTGACTGTTGCAAGGATTTTAAGCCTGGTTTCATAACGCAGGTAATCCTCTCTCCCTGCCACCTCCATCATCCGTACAGTAAGCGTGTGAGCCAAACCCCGAAATAATAAAACCAAAAAAACATGCCCATCTGCTAGGCAGTGGCCAGAACCGACCGTTGCCAAAAAGAAAAGAGTCTGGAGAAAGTTTTGTCAGCACAATTAATTCTGAAATATGCTCTGAAAACGTGGAACGCGGCCCATGTGTCAGGGCTCCTCTCGCGTATTTAATGTCTTCTTGAGAGGGGCTGAATATAAACTCGGTGCTTTCATCTCCAGACCTAGCCTTCCCGCACGAAGCATCCAGCCAGCAGTTAAGAATTTCCTCCCGTCTCAAACTCCTTCCTAAGCAGAGCCTCCTCAGCCTGGACTAGGAGCCAAGTCAGCCTTTCGGACCCCTCGGAGCACAGCAATGCTGCCGGGCAAAAAAGTGACTATTAGACGTGAACACGCGGTAGCCTTTCTTCATGCGCACTGGCTGAATTACACCTCCTATGGGGGAGAAATCGGACTCGGTTCCAAGTTTTCCAGCTCATTTTCTCATGATTCCAAGTCTCACCAAGATCCGGAGAACTTCAGCTGGACTCAGGTGCAGACTTGAAATCCATGGCAGAAGCCCATGGCCGACACACTTTCGTAAAAGAAACATCTCCTTTTTACTTATTCCTCTTAGTTCTTGACACCAGGCACATACATTTCGGAAAGGAACAGAAATATAAATAATTAGATGATCTTGCCGTCCATTTCCTGCCATCCCGGCTGATTCTTGAAAAGCCTTCCAAATAACCAGAGAAAGAGGAGAGGGCAGAGAAAGGGCAGCTGGAAAGCAGAAAGGCACAATCACTTCAAAATGTAGCTTTTGCTCAAGTTCGCATTCCAAACGCAGCCAAAATCTAACAAGTTCTCCGTGAACAATCTCAGTGCAAGAACAAGCTCCTTTCTTCCTTTCTACTGAGACCAACCAGGTAGGCAAGAAAGAACAGATGTTTAAATGAAGCTGTAGATTAAGACACAGGATTAGCTCCATACCAATTAACTGGGCAGAACTCAGGGGTCTGAGACCCAAATGTTCCCACCCAGAGATAGGCTGCTACATCCAAGTCTCATCTATAATTACTCAGGACTCAAAAAATGATTTTTCCTCTAAATTCCTGGAAGAGCTCAGTCTGCTCAGTAAGCCCAGATGGGCATTTGACACATCAGCAAGATCGTGCACTCTACAAAAGGAAGGGGTCAGAACTTTCCTGAAAAAGATGTAAAGAAGTAATACACAAGGTCACGAAATTTTACAGCAACTAACGCTCAAACTTGTGTTGGAAATTTTAATAGAGCAATATTAGATCAGTATTTTGGAATTCATGAGACAGTTAAAGTCATTTTCACTGAATGCATATAACTCCTCGCATTGTAACTCAACCACGGGCTCAATCTGTGATAATTCCCCACGGTTCTACATAAAAGAAGTCAAATATTACAACATAAACTAAGGCAGCAGCAGGCCCTCACCAGTATCTATGTTTCAAGCAGTAAAAATATGAGATTCACGCTTTCCAAAACAAAGTGTGCTAAGCACCAAAATAGCAGGGGTTCAAGCAGATAGATTATTTATTTTTTTGTTTTAAGCTGCACAGAACACAAACATCCCCACATGGCCAGGACCTGTTGACAGATGAAGCAGAGATGGGGTGACTGGATGTTTCTCCAGCGCAGCAGCTTCAGTGACTGAACTTGCTTTAACAAAAATAAACCGTGGGGACAGTGGCACGAAGCTGTACGTCATTCGTGACCTGATCTCCTTCGGCTAACTGAATTCTCCTGAAACACTATGGGTGGAATTACACTGGATGGAAGGCAATTCTTACTTACACACAGAAGAGAGCTATTTATAAGTCAACAGAATTTTTGGTAAAAACATGTAGACCTTACTGATGGGATCTGTTGTGGGGTTTTTCCCAAAAAACCGACAACTCAGCAGTGGCACTGTGAAGATTTATCAGTGGTATCTTAAAAAACCCACCTCTTTTATTGAAACACATCAGATAAATTTTCTGAAAGAACTATGTTTTTATGTTGTTATTTTAAGACACCATCAGCTCAGCCAGGAAAACACGGCTAGCACAGCCTTCACAATAATGAGCCGGGTTACTTTGGCTCGTGACAGATCATTAATGGGATGTCCCAACTGCAGGATCTTTATTACTACTAGGAATGGATTTGCCAAAAATAAAGCATTGTAATTGAAATGCCCTAAGGCATATTTCTGAGAGTAATTTTTTAATTTTCATCTCTCTATTTAATTATTTCCTTTTTTTTTTTGGCATTGAGCTAATCTGCAAGCTAAACAAGCTTGGAAGTAGTAAAGAACAGGAAGCCCGGCACAGTAACAGAACACAACACCGCGTTCGCACAGAGGAGCATGTTACTTGCAATACTGAGATTGAGTAACAGAGAACTGGTTAGTATTTCTTCTGGTTGGTATTTCACTCCTGGATATTTCTCTGGAAAAGTCCAAGAGGTTAATTGGGAAAACATCTACCAAACTCTCATGCTTAGCTACAACCACATGAACCACCAGCTATAATTTCAAAGAGCATTTTGGTTGGGCTGTTGTCAACCAGGATAGACCGGCACCGTGTGCTTTGCTTCCCTCTTAACATAGGAAGGTGTCCAAGGACATATTTAATATGCTTTGTCTAAAAAGTTATGTTTGCACCCTGCACGTGCCCACATTGACAAGCTCCATACCCATACACGCGCTTTAAGCTTTTCAGATCGAGACTTGGATGAAGTATATGACTTGCTGCAAAAACAAGACCCAAACGCCAATTTCAGAGTGCGGAACAGACACACTCGTTTCACTGATGGGATGCAGTTAGCTGCTCACATGCTCCAGGTGGGCACAGAAATGATGGTGAAAGCAAGCAGCCACCTCTAATCACAGCTTCCCAGCAGCCACCCAGCACCGTCTCTAGCAAAGCCAGAACAGATGTTTAAAGGGGTTCTCCTGGGATTTGAGTCCTTGCAGGAAAAAAAAAATACATCTTGAAGCAATCAGGCAAAGGACTGTAACGCTAATTGAAAGATAACCTTTGGCAAATTAAGTATATTAGTTAAGCAAACTTCTAAGGAGACAATACCTAGTTTTCTTAGACTTTTATGCTCATCCACTTGCCCCAGGCCAAAAGAGACAGTTCCTGTAGACTAGCTGCTACCACATTTGGTTTTTTCCATACCAGAACCGTGCCCTGACCCCCACTCACACCTACCCCCAGGTACACATGGCCCTAAGCCTCTAAAACAGCAGTTACCGACACAGAACGGCTTATGTGGCCAAGAAAAGAAACAACCCCGAAAAGACTTCGCGCACACCTTCAGCGCAGCTGGCCGTGCCTGGCTTCCCATCTTGTGCCCCGGGAAAAAAACTGTCACACTTCACAGGGCTGCCAGAGGAGAGAGGACTTCCAAGGCCGAGACAGAACAGTGGGGAAAGGAGGACAGGGGCCGTCTGGAATTTCCCTGCAGCTTGTTCTCTCCGTAACCTCTTCTGTCTCTGTGCGGGGAAGCTGCTCCCTGGTTCTGCCCTCCTTCGCCGCTTCAGAAACAGACAAAATGCGTGTGCAAATCAGCGTGTACATCAGAAACCCTATTGGCAGCCAGGGTACAATACTGAAACTGCAGGTAAGACACGCTTTTCCAAACATCTTTTTCATCCTCACATACCTCCTGGGCAATAAAAGCCCAATAGTGTCACTACAGTGACACCGGAGCTCTGTCCCACTGTAATCTGGTATCTGTTAATTCAGAGAACAGCTTGTGCATCACAGCCCTGGAAATAACACAGGTTACAGACCATCTTTTACATCTCGGATTCCATCCAACACTGTGCTTAGGCTGGTGGCTGCTGCCGTCGGGGCAGGCTGTCAAGACAGACTGTCCCCACCGAGCTGGGTGACCGCGGGCAGGTCATTAAACCCGTGTCCCTCACTCAGCCGTCCTTTACACAGAGATTGCCCCCGGGCTCAAAGCACGGGCAATACAAAGCTGGCTGTCCAGAACACGCTGCTCATCAAACTTTACTCTGCTGAGGGATACAACTTGGAAAGTTTACTTTATAAGAGAGCCTTCCCCTGGTATAACTGTAAATTTATTGACAGTATGAGATAGAAAAGACACTATAGGTGACAGATCTTAGACATATCTGCTAGACCCTGTTCATCCACAAGGACAAATTAACAAGAAGTCATTTAAAATAAAGCAATCTACAGGCTGACACTTTGGGGCAGACTCCGGAGCATCGTGGCAACATTCATTCAAAGAGCCTCGATGTAGCAAGGAAAAGGCCAAAGAAAAGGAGGTTCAGTTCAGGGAACTGGTTCACTCGCACAGATCGTTTTACAGAGTGGGGCAGAAAAAAAGATGGAAATGGTTATTCCCAGAGGACAGTGATGTAACATTCTTGCAGGCAGTGATGAGTATCTCAAGAATCTAACCCTTAAGAGGAAATTAGTAATTTTTTTTTCCGGGTAAACTTACGTACTCTTTTGAGGATTCTGAGATCCGTCACTTAAAGCAAGGGTTTTTTTCACGCTGATTTTTCTTCTTTGAAAGCAAAGGATGCAAAATAAATACTTAACCTCTGTTGGACTGAGTAACCTGGTTATTTGCAGGATTTCTCACGTTCACCAACATGCTTCTTGCCACTATCACTTGACACTAACCCTTGCAAACCTACCAAGCACTGCCGAAGAGGTCGCTCAATTTGCTCGCGTGCCCTAGCTTCAGCCCTGAATACCCCCCTAAGGGAGCAAGAACTAAACTACCACGCTTTATTTCTTTAGAACTCAAATTTATTTCACACAAGGTGAACAGATGATATGGATTCCCTGTAAAAGGAGGATTTAATTTACAAGCCAGTGAAGAGGAAATCAGGATTTTCTACAACCCTTTGCTGCAAAAAGCGAGAAAAAGACATCCCTGCAGGAAGCACTACGGGCTCAAAAATCATCCCCATGGACCAAGCTCTTACTTCTTGCACCAACAAATTCCTAAACTCTCCTGAATTCCAGTAAAGGGTCCCAGATCCGCTGGTGGCGCTTACCCTCTGCTCTTTCTTCCCTATTCACCGAACTGTTCAATCACATGTTTAACTTTCTGGCAGAACTCCTTCCCTTACAGTTTGGTAGGAGGATACAGATATTCAGAGAAAAAATTAACCACTTATATATTTCTGAACGTTGCTCCAGAAATTCTCACAGTAATTAATAAAGCTGATTTTTTGTGATTTCTACAAAAAAAAAATAATCTTAATTTATTGCTGTTACTGTTAAAAGCAACATCAGTCCCCCACGCAAAAATTGCAAACAACAGGTAAACTCTTATTTTGGGTCACTTAAGATTGCAGAGGAATGTCTTAGGGAATGGCGTTAACACGCAGGAATCACGATCAGACAGTGCCAACTCCCAGTTTACACACGCCTCTTAGCAAGGGAGATTTGCCTGTGGTGAGAGCGACACTCCGCAAAGGTACCTTCAGCTGCTTATCTCAGACTGTTCAGAATTGACCAGCCTGGAAATACACAAAGCAGTTGTGCAAGACGAGATTTTTCAAATGAAAATTCCAGTACTGGTCGTGGTTCAACCTGGCTGGAAACGTCTCCAGCACAGATTCCTTTATACCCTTCTAACAGTTTGAGTTCCAGCTGAAATCTGGAATTTTAAAAGCATACGCAGACTTTTAAAAATTCTGCTCGAAAACCATAAAGCGCTCGGATTTGGGTGTGAGTTGAGCGGTGACAAAACCCAAACCAAACAACTACTGACTGTTTTTCCTGTCACTTAGCTTCCAGGCTATGCTCCAGGGCTGAAGCATCTAACCTTAACGCTGCAACGCCGTAATTTCCCCCCATAAATACCTTCACCCAGCTGAAAAGACCCATCGGCAGAACAGCAATCCTTGGAAGGGAGGTCTGATAAAAACTGACAGCCCTCAGTGCTTGAAGTATCCTGAATCAGGGTTTTAGTTCCCCACAAAACAGGACTCAACTGGGTCGGAAAAAGCTATTTGCGAATTACACGCTATCACTTAAAAAAAATTTAATTCCAGTTATATACTTCCTGCACATCTTGTGCAGAACATAGACTGGTCAGACCAAGAGCCCTCCTTTCTGCTTATGTGCAGAGTTTCTCGCGAAGTGATTTCAAGTGAACAGATCTAGGATTTTAGAAGAAGTGACATGAGAAACGCGATGAGCTGCGGGAGCTATTGACAAACATCTTGTAAGCTCTTTGTGGGATTAGGCTCCTGATTTCTGCACAGAAGTGAAGTTCACCGTGAAATGGGCTTGGCCCTTTCCTGCCTTCTGTGCAGGACTAACGTTAAGAGTTTCAGGATTTTGACTGTCACCCATTTAGACAAAGCCCTTCTTCCACAGGACATGCCCGCTGACAAGTTTTGCATTTTGAAACCTAAGCAGACAGCAATTAAGAACAAAGGAAAAATTTTCTGTCACTCACCAGGGAGGAGTCGGGGTTAAAAAAAAAATATGATTAAAAAAGAGACAGACCGCTCACATTACAAAATCCTCACGGCAAAGGCTGTGTCACTGAATATATTGCCCAGACTAAAATAATAATTATTAAAGAAGCTTATGATCTGTGAAGGAAGAATTTGTATTTTCCGACTGCTTTGACTTGAAGTTGGTATTTTAAGGGATGCTCCACTTTTATGAAAGTGGAGATATTTCTAAGTTGGAAAAGTGGTATTGGCTGGGCCAGAGGAGGTTCTTCAGTAACACCGAATGCTTGGCAGAAAATAGCATCCCAGAGATCAGAACTTAACCGTTAGCTCACATTTGGGACAATCAGCTGCTCCTGCTCCATTTGAAACGTACTCCTTCAAAGACAGTGCTGCTGCTTTCTTTCCAAGCCACAAGTTTAGTACCTGCAACTGTTCCCAAAATGCTTTCTCTTAATTATACACTCCCTAGATGCAAAACTAGGTAAAGATAACTACTAAAAATAACAGCTCTTGCCTCAGCAGAAACATGTCAGCAGAAAAGATGTCTACAAAAAAAGCTTAGAAAGAAGAGCGAAACTCAGAAACAGCTGGCCTTACTTTTAGAATTATGAAATTGACTCGGTGGACAAACCAGATATAATGGCATTTTTTTACAGTCAAGCGGATGGAGCACAGGTAGCACCAGAACTGACCTCCCACGACTCAAAGCGGCAGTTTAAGCCCATGTTTTACGCATAATTATACGCATTAAAAACGCATCTAATATATATTATGAAAAATGCATATATTTCAGGGCATAAAATACAAAGAAAAGAATTCTAAACTCTGGCAGGTTTCTGAACACACATTCTGCTGGTGCTTCTGCTGTTCCAATGTGAGGACAGAACAGACTCACATCTGGAGAGTCGCTGAAATACCCAGCTTACCCAAGGGATTTCAAACTATATTCACAAACTTCAGAGGCGACATAACGGTAAGAAATCTGCATTAATTCTCTTCTATAACTCCACCTGGCCAGTCTCACGTGCTGAATAACTTGTCAGTTTTGACTAGCCCAGGAGAAGAAATTTTGGACAAACACATACACCCAAGCTCTTCAGTGCACGTTCACACACAAACAGAATCCCAGACCACGTGCGTATTCACGATTCACGAACAAGAGGTCAAAATGAAAAGAGAGCATTTTTGGACTCAGACTCCTCCAAAATCCATCAGCAGGCAAAGACGTCCTGCAACAAAGCATCTAAGTATTCTCTTTGCTGCAGAAATATGAATTAGTAGTCTTTACTGACCAGGCAAAACAGCACATTTCAACACAACAGCTAAACTTTTACTGTACCTTTGGAAAAAGGCAGTTTCAGTTCCACGGAGTCACTGGCCAGCTCCTTTCATCTCTAATCCAGAAGGCACAATTCCACAATGTGGCAACTCCCAGAAAAAAAACCTGCAGAAGCAATAAATGGATCCGTCAGGATTCCAGGAAAACACATTCTACCCAGTAAACAGCCCCTCCTGCAAGACGTCTTTCAAATCACGAAGCCGTACTCCTCAAAGACACACATACAAGCTCTACACGCACACAGCAGCAGAAGAGTTTGGAGAAACTTGCCAAGCCACAGGAGCAGATAGGGCTGACAGAGTCCCTGAGCGAAGCCCTCTTTAGGCAATGTTCGCAGTGTACTGCCCAGAACACAGCCCAAGTCTTCCACGGGCACAACCCCCCTGCCTGCTGCTCACCTCTTGGTGTACTGGGCAGTCACAGTAAGAACCCCGGCCCTCGTGTTCCTTCATCACCATTTGAGGGCCACCGGTGATTGGTAAAGCAGGAGAAGGATTACAGCCCATTAGGCCGGACTTTACTACATTTAGGATAATACTGCATCCTTAGCTTCCAAGATCTGACCCAAGCTTCACTCATGAGCAGATGCATTCACTCCTGTATGGTTTCACAGCTACTACTCACAAAATCACCAGCATAAATTTGACTGACTAGTAAAAAAATGTCTCTGTGAAGCAATAGCACCTTTTAATCAGTCGATCCACACCAAAGCAAGAGCTCAGATAGTGCTGTAAGCACCGTTTTCCACCAGGATACAGGTATTGCTTGCTCACGGCAGCGAAAGGAGGCCGATATATGCCTTACGGGGTGCCTGGCAGCTGCTGGAAGGCAAACAAATACCAACTCACGCTGATGCAAATGGTTAGAGAACACAGAAGGAAATGTAAACAAACCATCCTTGAAAAGCTACCCTAAAAGTAGAAAAAAAAATTAATTTTTTTAATGTACCAACTGGTGCCAATCCACAAGAGTTCCCCTTTCAGCGGTTGCCAGGATAAATTTCCCCTTTGGGCAGACGGTCCCGAAACCTGAGCCCATCATGAATGAGAATGAGCAGCTTTACTGGAGCACACACAGAAAAAAAAAATAAGAAGTAAAACCAACCTAGAACTCTGTCCAGGGAAATTAATTATTCTCAGCACCTCTGCAGATACAGTCTATCCCTTTAGCACTGCCCTACATACTGCACAGACTGTGTTTCAAAATAGTTTTGACATGTAAATCCCAACTGCCCGACTTGCTGCTCCCTCTCTTCACCCCCGGTGCACAAAGGGCTGACTGCCCGGTTGCCCTTACAGCAACGCTCCTCCGTGCTGCTCCGGGACACTCAGCCCTCATCAACCAGTTCTCAAACCGCTCCTTCACAGCAGAGGTGGGCATAACTGGAACCACTGCATATCTGGAAAGCTTAAGCCCAGACACGTTTTATTGTCTGGGTTCCTCCTAACCTGTTGGCTAAATCTTGCATCCACTGTATATTCAACAGCTATTGAGACTTGGAGATGTCTAACAGGGAAGTACTGTTAAAATCCCAAATACTTGCTTGATTTCTGGGCAAGGAGGATGAGTCTGCTAGCCATTAAAAGCAAAAAGAAAAAACAAAACCAACCCCAAACGATATTCTTCCATCACTCTCTTTTCAGAGACCACACCCTGATTCATTTGCAATAAATTTTCCTTTTTGGTTTTTTTTTTCCTTACATTTAAGCATAACTTCCTGTATTTCAATTTGTGCCTAGTGCCACCTGTCCTGTCTCTGGGCACCGTTAAGGGCAGCTCCACCTTCTTCCCTTCCCTCACCATGTGTTTATATACCGTGACAGGATCCTCCTGAGCCTTCTCTTCTCCAGGCTGAAAAGTCCCAGCTCTCTCAGGCTCCTTCCAGGACAGATGCTCAAATCACAGACACTGGCACAGGTTGGAAGTGTTCAAGGCCAGGCTGGATGGAGCTCTGAGCAACCTGGTCTAGCGGAAGGTGACCCTGCTCATTGCAGGGAGGTTGGACTACATGACCTCTAAAGTTGCCTTCCAAACAAAAAATATTCTAGCATTTTAACTCCAGTACTCTGGAAATGACAGCAACTTCTGTACCTTGTGGCTTTACGTGCCTGTTGCAACTGTCTTATTCAAGCGCTGTCCCAGGCATCACACCCACCTGCTTTATAGAGCTTCTTTCAGAAAAGGGGTTGCTCAGAGAAGACTCATCACGCAGCACAGAACTACTGCAAAAAAACGAACAAATTTTCCAGTTAAGTCAAAGCAAACATGATTAAGGAAACTTTTCCTCATGAGGAAGTAGAAGATAGCAGGCAGAGCCCAAGGTTAATTAAGTTAACAGAGAGGCTGCTATTGATTTCACAGCATGACAAGTATAGGTGCTTCTGGTTTGTTTCGTAGTTTTTCAACTTAATACATAAAAGTCGCTAATTTAAAAAGCAAACACCGTGCCTCAGGCATTTTTGAACAGTATCAGTGAGACACAGCATCACCGTCAGTAATTTGTCTTCCAAACCAACAAGTAATAGTAATACCTACACATGCCCATGACTTACCACAGCGCATGTGATTTTTTTTCTAGGGGTCTCATATGAACAATGAGACAGTAAAACTTTATACATTTACATTTTTCCAATATGCCCACATGCAACATGAAACCAGGATCATCCCAGCAATGAGAAAAGCACGGAGCTAGAGTGGAGAAAGGCACAGTGCTGGTAAATCACTTCTTTCTCCTTTCAAACAGTTAACTGCAAAACACATAAAACTGAAGCACATAAAAATGGCATGTAGCAAACAGTAAAACATAATGGAAGTTTAACTGTTAAATGAATAATAACTCTGGCTATGATTTCATGCTTTTCCACTGTAAAAAGCGGAGGAATCCGTCCGCATTTCATAACTCCGAAGGGAACGAGTTCCACATTTTCCAGATTGCCCAAAGCTGCGAGTCCCCCCTCGCTCGAGGGAACGTCGCATCCACCAGACTGCTCAGACAGCGGCCCTGGGGAAATGGGGAAAAAATCATGCCGTGCCACAATCCTAGGGCTAACGAACACCATCTCTCCCAAATCCCTGGTGCCCAAGCTGGACGCAGCACCGCACAGCACAGCGTAACGCGTGGCTCCGCTTCCAGCTTCCCACAAGTGCCCGATGAAGCAGCCCCCGTTCCCATCACTGGGATCCTCTTCACGGCATCGGTCCAGCTGCTGGGCAACCACCAGCTGAACCTGAGCAAGCGTTTGATCCATCGGTTGTTGTGAGGAGGGGCGCAGAGACAGCCAGCAAGGGAATAAGCAGACACGGTGACGCCAAAACCCACTCGGGAGCAATGCTCCCAAATATTTACGTGGTCATAGTGGCACCAAGGCTTGCCCCAAACAGCTTTTGGGATTTGTAACGGACTAACGCCTACTCCTTTACCCTCAGCTCGCAGAGGTAACTGCTGATGGGCAAAACTTACTCCACCTAGGACATGGTTTCCTTTCTTGTCCCACACACTTGGACAAAAGAAAAGCAGAGGCGCAATGGTCCAACCAAGAGCAATGCTTCACAAAACTATTGTGTTCCTTTTGTTTAACTACTATTGAAAACATGTGTGGCACGCTCCACTGCAGTCCCACGAGCAGCTGTCTTGTTTGTCACCTTCCCCCAGCTTTTGCAGAACGTCTCTGGGAGAGCGGAGGCTTTTCCTCATGTGGGGAGGGTCAAAACCCACGGTCGTGCACGCCTGGTGCCCATCACCGATTGCCGAGTTGCACGGGGAACATTTCAGAGGGGCACAACCCCACACCTTGAGAGTGGAACGTGTCGGCAGCCTCACAGACCTTGCAGGTACAGCCAGAGACCAGCAGGACATCCTATGTGTAACATGTTCTATTAAAAACCTTAAGATGAAAGCATAGTAAAACGAAAATTCTGCAAAACTTTATGGTTTTAATAGTTGCAGTTCCTAAGTTCAGCTTTCTGGAGACTTGGCAGGCTTTCCTGGAATAGACCATGATATCTGACACCTCTTTTGTTCTTTTTTTTTTTAAAACGTAGCTATTCACAACCATCAATGAATAACAGCAAATTATGACATTCAGAATTAACCCTGAAGACCCGGAACTATCTGAAAATCAAGAAACCAATGTAGAACGCTTCAGTCTTTCAGACAGACTATCTTTAATCCTGTTTTAAAACTAGATTTCACCGTGCTAACGTATCATATCAACCCACCGATGCCTGACACACTCCAAGAGCACAATCAAAAGGATTTTTACTGCAATATTTCACTACAGTTTTATATGAGCTGTAAAGTTTTCTTGCCATCTACACCAAAACATTAGAGTCAGTGTTTTCACATTACTGGTATCTGCATTAGTATCTTTCATTAATTACTAATTATCTGCTCATTGCAGGGAGTCCAAATGCTTTTGGCCCCAGGAATCCAAAGCGTTTTGATCAAAAATAAAACCTGCACAGTGCCCCTGTGTTGTTTTTTTTCCCAGCACTTCAGATGTCTGGACCAAATGCACATTCTAACACTTCTGCAAGGAGATTCTGCTCCATGTAGCAGAGCTAAAGGAATATTCCACTGTCGTTGCTGGGAAAGATGCAGACGGCTGTAACGCGTTTAAAAAACAACTCTGAGAAACCTCGCTCTGTATGGGTTTTCACAAAGTCACCCAAACCCCTCACGTGTTCTGGCTATGTTCTGACCTCCAGGCAACAGAGTTCTGTTCTACTTAAGCTACTTAGAGCAAAAATCTGCCCAGCAGCAAAAGAGACCAAAGAGTGGGTGAATGAAAAATCTTGCGCAGTCACTACAAGTTCTCCTTGCTAGGAACTCATCTCCTCATTTTCGTGAGCTGCGCCTTGGTCAGCAGTGCAGAACACGAGCCTGAAAGTGCTTCCTGAAGACAACATTAAGATTCCCAGCACTGTGTGAACAGCTCGGCACCGCGTCCGGTCCCTCGTCACAGACCCACTGAAGGTATTTCAATACATGCTGCGCCACTCACGCAACCCAAGAGCTGGGAAGCGAGTCCCAAGAGAGACTCAACCCGCTGGGTTTTTTAAGTTTGCCCATCACCAAAACACATAAACCTAACAGGACAGAACCTCTGCCCTCGCTCATCAGACAGGAGACATTTCTGGTCTATCTAGCACAGCTGAGGAACAAATCCTAACAGAATATCATGTAAATAGGACAGAAAACTGAAGAAGTAGCTTTTTCCTCTAAGGGGACATCTTTTTTACTATTGTTTTTTCAGCAATCCAAAGCTGGTCCTTGCTTGCTTGCTCTGCCAGGCTCACTTGGAGACTTGTTAATTCTCCCCGGCAGCAGAAAGCTCACAGGCAGCACGTTGCCCGCAAGCCACAAACCCAAACCCTGTTTTTCTCGCTCAGGCTTGCAGCTTTCTGGCTGAACTCTGTCACTATGTGCCATCAGATCCATCTCAGAGGTGCCTGCAAGCAAGAAGCTGCTAAATCAAAGATACCTCTTTTGACACTGTAACTTACTGAATCGGTAGAGTCAGGCTTTCGAGTAAAAAAGCACGGAAGAACTTTGGGTTTGTCTTGTTTAGCTTTTCAGAAATAGGCTTACAGCTGGTTATCAAAGTTGTTCCAGCTGTTTCTCACCATTATTTTTAAAAAACTTTTTACTGAAATATGTTTCTCATTAAAATGGAGATATTCTGGATAAAAAAGGAAAAAAAAACCAGGGTAAAAATCTGAAAATGTCTTGCTTATACTGTGAAATCCCAGAATTTTTGTTCTGTTCTAGTTTTGTAATATTCTTTTACCTTTCAACACCAACATCAGCGCAGTCCTAACATATTAACTCATTTTATCATTACTGGAAATGCTCAATAGGACCAGAGACCTTTCCAACAGACCTACAAAGTCCCAGAGCAAAACGAAAGCAATATATTGTTAACGGGATTTAGTGAAGCTCTCTACAAATTATCAAACCTTGACAAACCAAATAATGAATCAGACTGCGCCAGGTTTGGAAATGATCCTAAAAATCCTTATCCTAAGGATCTAATTTCCTACTTAATTGGCTCCAGCGATGACCACATGCAGGAAAGGTTATCAATTCCTCTGACTGCTAAAAGCTTTCTCAAATGAGAATCCGTGAGGAAATATTTTGTAAACTGAGCTAATGCCATTTTCAAGGGAGGATTGTATTTTAAACCTACTTTAGAACTCCTTCACTGAGGACCAAAGAAGATGCGATGGCTCTCAAAACAGCTCTGCAGGCAGTTCCGTACAGGAGGAAGAGCATCCACTAACAGCTGCCATTTGAGACCCGAGCCAGTGACTCTGAGAACTTTATTCCCTATTCCATCACCACCATCACTTTCCTTTTGTTAACAGCTATTGGCAAGACACTCCCAAGAGCCTGTCTTACAGATGCTGAAAGCTGCAATGGTTTCGGTGTGGTAAATGAGCCTGTCTTCTCACCTACAGCTGTATTGCCTGTCCCTGGCCTCTGGCATGAGAATCCTGAAAGGTTCAAACCCCGCCCTGGCATTCCTTCTTCTCTATCATGTCTAATTTGATGATATTGTGCAACAAGGTGAAATTTCCAAAGGACACCTAGTCTACTATCAGCACTAGAAAAGGCTTTTCAACATCACGCTACACATAAAGAGAAAAAGACCGAAAATCCTGAAGTATAATGTTCCGTAGAAGAAAGCTTTCAACATGGTTACTATCTGCTTCATAGCTTGCTGAACGCAACAGTGACAACAAAACAGCAAAAAATACCAAAATATCCAGCTCTGTAGTATTTTGCACATCTTTTGGCCCTGCCTTTGTTTATTCAACACTGTATATTTCACCACACAGGACATGTGATGGCTACATTTCAGAAAGCACCTTTGCAAAATGGTCTAAGGCTATGGTGAGGACCTGAGTCCGAGAAGAGCAGCAGCACACGCGAGGGAGGGCGGACAATGCTCTTGTCCATGTTTCATCTGCCATTCAAGCTCCTGGTTCTCCTGGACCAAGAGGAAGACTGTCAGAGGAAAGCAAGCTTGCTGACAGCTCCCGTGTTTGCAACGCTGCTGAAAAAAAGAGCCTTTTAGGGAGTAGCTGGGGATGTGGTTTGAGCAAGACAAGCCACATGTTTGTAGATGCTGGATGCTAACGTGTCTCTCAGTAACATGGTTCTTCATACTCAGAAGCAAGCGTCCTTCCAGTTAACCAGTTCAAAGAAAATACAAATAAAGACACTGCTGTGTACAAATCTCTCCCAAGTGTAGCAAAAAAACCCAAGACTTGGGTTAGAGGGAGTAGAGACGGAGAATATACTAAGCTTCAGCATCGTGCTCCAGCAAAGACAGTAACAAGACCATTTGGGGTCCAAGCCTCCTGGGTTTCTTACACCGCTCCCTCTTAGGACCACGAAGATGCAAAGTCTCCCAATTAATTCACTTTGTGCACAAGTACACTTGAATTTCTAAAGCAGCAGAGGAAAACGTATTTGTATTAACTTGTAAATAAACTCCGTCACCCTCTTTAGGACACCATGTGAGTGACCCTTCCGTCTTGAACATTCGTGAAGAGCCTCCCACCAGTTCACAGCCCGGGTCTAGCTTTGACACAAATCAAAGGCGCTCTCTGAGCGCGTGCTGGTGTGTGCGCACAGACTGCAGACACATCACCAGAGCTGGAACCAGCTTTGCCCTCTCATTTGTCTCTCATTTCCAGCAGCGAGATCCGTACAGTTTGGCAACGTGTACTTCTGGGCACTGTGCACGCAAGGCCGGTGCCACCAGGGCTGGCCCAGCTTTCACTGTGCTAGGAAAACATCATTATCATATTTTCCAGCTTTACTACAGCTGATTCTAAGAGCAGCTAAGTTTCCACATAAAAACAAACGGTATTTCTTCTTTGCACACTGCCAGTCCTTGCAAATTGTACAACTGAGCATAACTGCTGAAGTGATAGTCCTGAGAAGGAGGAAGGTGTAACTTGCTCTAAACCTTACAATGCTTAACCTCATGTTGGTGTCGGTCTCGGGACAAACAGATGCATCAATCTGCCTAAACACACAAGCAGTTTGCATTTTTTGATAGCTGAAGGCTGACAAAGAAATTACCGTTTAAAAAAATGACAAAAGGCATTTTTCTTGTACACCTTAGAGAAATCAACATGAAGAAATAAAAGACCAGTCCCATAGAACCCACTATTAGTCTGAGCCCATCCTGTATAGGCACAGACCCGCACCAAGATATGTATGCGTAGTTTTCATCAGTTTGTCGCTTTAGTTGCCTTTTATGACTTGGACATATGGATTAAGTTAAGTAAACACACTGAGAAATACCAGCTAACAGAATGGCAACTGGGCCTTGACGAAAAAAATTGAACAAAGCTTCTTGTCAGACTCTCATATAAGAATTATGACTTTTTTTAAAAAAACAACAACTGAACAAACAAAGCCCAAGCTCTTTCCCCTCTCACCTAGCCTGGCCATATCTGTCAAAGTTTCACAAAACACGACACAACTCAAAAAGGTTGCCTCAGGTTTTCATGAGGCCAAACTTCCAATCACACAACTAACATCACATAAGAACCTCGAAGTTGCTCGACCCGATGCTTCACAGTGACGTGCGCTGCTGAACACCGCTGTGCAGAGCCAGCACAACCTGCTTTTGCCGAGTCAGAAACATTCCGTGAACACCAAGCTCGCACAGGGTGGGTAAGGAGCACCCAGGCTGGCAGCAGGCACACCGAAAAGCACAGCTCCGCTCACGGGGAACCACGGGAATCTGCTCCCTCTGCAGCTGACTCTGCTCTCCGAAGGTCACGTTCCCAGCAAACCTCAAACTTTGGGTTGACTCCACTTTTTGGAGGACACTAAGTTCAGGAAGCCTAAGGGTTTCATTTTCAACTCTGCTTAGAACAGCCACACATGCTATTAAAAAGCGAGGGGGAGATTGCTGACCTGGGGTGAGATAAACCAGAAGTTTTCCGCACGTTTAATTGCCGAAGAACATCTTGCACTTATCAAACCGAGGATGGCAGAGGTCATCCTTGGACTCCTCCGTCTTTGTTTTCAGAACATTGCTGCTTCCTCTCCCTTCTCCTTCCCACCATCCTCCAGTCAAAACGACCGCTCTGAAGAAGCGGTTGCTGAGCGTGGGCAGTGCGGGTGGAAATACCGCCGGTCACGTCCTAATGGCTGTGCTGACGAGGACATGATCCAGCATATATAGCAAGGAGCAAAAGTTGGGATCTTTTAGGGTGAAACTCGCCGCGCAGACGCACGCTACCATGGCCACTGCTTAATTTCAAATGGAACGTATTTTTCTAAGAAAATAACTGAATCACTGGGGAATGCTGGAATTAAGTCAGAACATGAGATTCCTGCCAATCCTAGTAGCAATTGGACTGAGGGCCAGGTTTGGCATCTAAGAGGATTGTTTTTCAGTCTGATAATAGCAGTGAAAATGAGAATTGGTCCATCAAGTTCAAATCTGGCAATGGCCCTGGTAGGACACAGCCTTCTTCATGGTCTGTGAACGCAATGCACGCTGGAAAAAGGCAAATGAGTCTACATTTTTCCCTAGCTTCAGCTCTGACGCAGAAAATTAAAGGCATCCATGCTGTTCTTATTTGAAAATACAAAAGGGAAGCAAAGGATTGAAAAAAAAAAAAAGTTAAAAATGTCACTGCGTCCCGTTTTGATTTTAATGGATTTAGAAACTGAGTATTTTGCAGAGATGGAAGGCACACAGCTGGGTTACCCAATCCCCAGGGTGAGACAGGATAATCGTCAATATGGACGTTCTCACTCGCTTACAAATGTCAACTTAAAAACACAAAAAAAGCCTAGACGTAAACTAACAACCATCCTCACTTGCAGTCCTTTTATTATCTAGAGGGTGCTTTAAGCAAACGCATTTCCCAGTTACCAGGAGCTAGGAAGTTGCACGCTGTCACTTCCGGCATTTCAGTTTCTTCTCAACAATTCCTCTTCCTTTCTTTTAACACAAGTATTCTCCATGAGGCTCCTGCAGCCCGCCACCTTGCTTTGGAAATAAACGCCCCAGTAAAACACCCCGCAATGCAGTTTGTGTCCAGGCATGTTCGCAGCATCACTACTTTAAACTGAGTATTTACCCACCAGGCCAGGCCCAGCAGAGCCTCGTGGCTGGCTCGCGCACATCGCAAGCACATTGTCTCAGTCCTGCTGGGTTTCCAGGATGGGGACAGCCAAGTTTCTCTCTTGCATATTTGCTGTCCTTCAGAGAGCTGCAAGCCTGCTTGTGAAGTGTAACAACGCCTAAGAGGCACTTGTCACCAACAGTTCTTCCGTTCGATCTTGAAGACTTAAGGCAAGGTTGAAGTGGGAGCTGCTGATGCTAAACAACCCCAACATTTTGGTCATGTTTTCTCTGGAACAGTCCGGACAATCTTAGATTCCAATGACACATGGCCTTGTCCAACCCTACATTTCCTCTGAGATAAGGCAGTTGCTGATTTGAGCTTTCCAAACACACACGGAACTGCCCAGATGCTCCAGCCAGAGGCTGAAGAAAGCAGCCGTGAGACAGAGCTAAACCCTCTCTGTTCATCCACATCCCAGCACAAGAAACTTGCCCGTCCAGACACAGTGCCCATTTACGTGAAACCGTGATCAAAACGTCATTTCAGCATTCAGAAAGGGACACAGCACAGATTATTTATAAAATGAGCTTAATGAAGACACACATTTGGTCACAGCTGCTGCTAAGACTAGCTTGGAAGGAATCCAAAAACAGGAGGAAGTGGGAGCATTAGTAAGTTATAAGGGGAGATCAAGTGTTTGCTTCTGTAACAAATCCCAGCCTTGAAATCCAAAATACTTCACCCCAACTACCAATGACTCTTCTAGAAAGTACCTATCAAAAACCATACGAAGTCTGAGTAGACCAGCAAAGGGCCATCATAACTTTTCTGTGTCCTTCCTGAACTGAGTCAGCAAATAAAAGAAGTGCTCATGCTCATGCTGCTCACAACATGGCCAAAAATTTCAGAAAAAATCAGAGATTTTTTAGAGTGAAGAGGAGTATTAGTTACTGAAGTTTGCACAGATGGAGCACGTGTGGGAGGATTGGGGTTAATCTTGTTAGCCATAATAGGACCTACTCATTATGAATGAAAAGATTCAGATCTTACCGTTAGGCGAGAGCATCACTTCAGCTGTGCTTTAAGGAAATTCACAGCAATTGCAGAAGAGTGAACTGCACTGAGACTAGTTAGCAAACTTCAAAAAGCTGCCGGAATATTTGTAAGACTTCACCTCATGTGACTGATGTCTGCAAAACATAAATAAGATTTCCATTACGCTGAGGAATAAAGATCAACTGCTGTTGGCTTATACAACAATTACTGGGGTTATCAATCCGTATCATCAAGGCATAAGCTGATCACCACGTGGGATCAGAAGGAAATTGCCTCTGCTCCAACCCCACCGTGGCTAATTATCAGCATCCTCAGGAAAGGAAGACTAACACCTTGCTTTAAAGCAATGTATTAGGCCAGATGGGCAATTATCCGTTCTACTAACGCAACTCTTGTACTCTTCCAAAATACAACATTGCCCAACAGAAATTCCAAATTAGTTCTGGCTTTGGTGCCATATGAATCACTAACCACTTGAACCACTGACATTTCAGTGGTTTTGCTCTATCCCGTAGCTCCTGGGGTATCTCAAAGCCAAGATCTCTTCTGCCACCCTCACTAGGCTCCGCTGCCTGACCAGGGAATAGCTGTCCCTGTTTGCCATGGCACAGCACTAAAAGGATTCCCGAGCCTGAATTGTCTAACAGATAAAAATTGCCTTTTTATTTTTTTCTTCTGAGGCAAGACACTCATGTCAAAGAACTTAGAGAGAACAAGAGCAAGCAAGTATTCAGCCCACATTCAATTATTTTGGCGATGAAGCTGATGAAGAGAAACACAATAAAAATGCTACAAAGAACTTTTCCAAATGTTTCTTTGAAAGAATTCATACACAGCCAAGAAATGCCAGTTGCATACCAGACTCCCATGCCAATCTTTTCTTTTTATTTTCTCAAGTTTTTACTGGTACCTTCAAATTTTAAACTTTTGTATAAGACAGAGAGCACGCCTTGCCACTGACTTATCCTCTACAACTTTGAAAAGTTTGTTTTCAGTATTTTACCATTATTTTCAAGTATTTTAGGTCACAAGTTCTGCAGTCTTTGCACGATTTAACAGTTGCAAGACTCCACTAAATGCCTGATACACAGTGAAATCGCTACCAGCTTAGTCGTCAACGCACAGACATTAGGGGAAAAGTCACCCTGGTAAAATGAAAAATACCCGGCAGCCTCCTGATTGCCCATCTGCCCTGGATACTAAGGCCACCAACTGCAGCCCTTGTTTCCTTTCATACAACAGAAGCACAGAAACGTTTCAAAATTTTCACTTCCACATGTTTAAGACGGGAAAAGTTCTCCAAGTGGATCCTTTTAAGCATCACCTCTCTGAAGTTGTTGTTAATTGCCACCTATTTCCCTCCCGTTCCATGAATGCCAGACAACCCAAAGGAGCAATTACAAGTTTTCAAAAGATGAAACTGAAGCCAAACGTTAAAACTTTCAGTGTGCTTTCAGCTGCTTAAATTCTTCTTAGACGTTCAGTTGCCCTGAGAATTACAAGACACGTTTTCTGAACTACACTAAAACTATGGTTCATTAAGACTCTGGTTTGATTTTGTCCTGACGATGTCTGCCTTTCATTTTGTATCAAGTGGGACAGGAGTTTTCTAACTATGTTGGCTTCTGGGAAAACTATTTTGTCTTACTTAACGCCAAATAAATAACTGATTACTTCTATTTTACCTGAAAACATGTTTTCTGAAAAATGCCTGGGAAACATTCAAATAACGTCACGTAACGCTAAACGCCACTGGGACATCCTAGCAGTTCTGGAAACTTCCAAGCAGTTGCAGGTTACACAACCCACGGCTGACTGTAAATGTATACGATAGCAGGAAAGAATTCCTCTTAATTTAAAACCAATGAGCATAAGACAAGCAGAAATTAATTTCAGAAGGTGAGGACAGTCTTGGCTACCAACTTTGTGAAAACTAGGTTTGGGAGCTGGATTTACCAGTGTGTAAAGCCGGCCCAAACAACAGCTTGCCTTGTCTGAAAGCCAGCCCTCCCACTTCACGGGACACAAGACAAACGTTCACAAGTTCCCTTGAGACGGGACACCAAGCAGCAGAATTGTCCTCCCTCCCCATTAATCTCTCGAGTACAACAAATGACAGCTTTCAGGGGTAGGAAAAAAAATCTTTTTTACCAAACAAATCCTATTGTTTGCTTGATTCTCGTGGTTTCAGGATGCTGGCTGGGGTTTGGGGACAGTAATAATACTGTAAGCTCTAAATCAGCAAGCTGGCCAGTTCTGAGGCTGCTCTCGCAAGGACACCAAGAAGCCTCTACCCATGCACGCCCTCCAAAGAAAAATGGCTTTTGTAAAGCAGAAAAGCCTTCTCACACACACCAAAATCTCAAAACTCAAGAAGACTTTCATTAACGCCGCGTGTGCCAGAGTTGGGGCTCTCTCCGGGATTAGGAACGCTAGTGCAGTTCTGTAGCAAACGCTGGAAACTACTCCAGAAGCCTTTCTGCTGCAAGGTAATACAGTAAATCTGCAAATTCAACAAATGTAAGCCCAAACTTCAAATTAGGCCGTAACATAAACTGCAGAAGCACTGCATTAAACTTCCTGCTTCCATGTAATTTTATTAACCGGGGTTCTTCGCGCAGTATCACCTAAGTCCCTGGGCAAACATGCTTTTTGAACAGTCTTGGCTTTTTAAAAATACGCTTCTGCTTCAGACAGTGTACTTGCTAGTTCTGCACTGTTTGTAACAAACAGAAAAGCCCAGCAAGTATGAAAAGCAGAGAAGAGCTCCTAGGCCCCAGCCTAGCTGTTACCTACTGGGATGGAAAGTGGAAGTAGCACACACATCTCCCTTTCTCCAGGCTCGTGGTTCTTTGCTTCTTTGGCTTTTGTTACAGTTGTCCAAAAATGAAACTTTCCAGTTTGGGGGAAGCAAAACAGGCCCTTCAATTGTACTATCTGCGTTTCCTCAGAAGTTGCTATTACAGCACATGCATCACGAATGAATAAATATAACACCCAGAAAGATCAGATTCACTGGCTCTGGATCTACTACGATGCTACCGATCTCACAAAGCATGGAATTTTTAATGGATGGTAACGTCACAGAAAAACGTGAAAAAAACCCAAAATGATGATGGTATGTGTTTTGTAACTAGAGTGTGCTCATGAACTACTAAGGAAATTAATAACGGTTGCATTATGCAAGCGTAATACAGAGCTCAAGTCTCCTTCTCCCCAGAACATGGTTATTTTTCTACAGAATTGTTCATTTTGGAAGCATTTACCATGCTTGTTGTATTCTTCTGAAACAAAACAACATTTATTCTATCCTTCAGTGCATGAGACATACAATAACAATCCTAACTAGGTGTGGCCATTAAAAATCATCTGCTATTTTTGGCAAGAGCATGGAAAGCCAACTCCAGCAATCAAGCCAGGTCCCCAGTGTGGAAAGAAGAATTCTCTCTCTTATCCACTTCCCAGGTTATTTCAATTACCGAGTTAAATCTTAGGCTGATGTTAATTCTATCTGGGCCTTATTTCTCGAAAATAGCAATACCACGGCGGGGGGCAGAGTAACGGGGCATAGGGGCTACAAAAGTCAACTTAAGCTGAATTTTTCAAAACTTAAGTGCCCAAAGTGGGGGAACTGCATTAGGTTTTGAAACCTCTTCCCTCAAGCCTGCAGTCCAATTCATATCCTTATGTGTGGCCTCACAAACAAGGTTAAGGAACCACCTTTAATTAACCATTGGAATTAATTTTGTGTAGGCACGTGTCAAAGCAGGCGAATGGCCACATTTTTCAAAAGTGCAATCCTCACTCGAATTCGAGTGGATCAGGAGAAAAATAAGAAAGAAGCCTTAACCTAGGAGCAGACAGCTAACCAACAGGACTGGAAGGGCACACGCGGTCCTAGAGAAGGAGTCATACAGTAAGGAGATGAGGAAAAGTCACCCGAGAAATGCCTCCCTGTTGCACTTAAGGCAAACCTACCTACATGTGCACTGCCCACTTCAGAAAAGTGTCTTCCAGACCAGCTACTAAGACAACATCACTCGTAATCTATGGGCACACATAATGGTACATGGTAAAAATGAGACCATTTAATACTACATAAGACTACTCCTGTAAAAAAAAATATATTGAAAACCCCAGTCACCCCGAAATGTTGACCTGAGCACAGGTTTACATTAGCTATTGGCATACCAGACAAAACTTGCTGCATTGATTCTAACTGAAGTTTAATACAAGTCAGGAACAGGTACTGAATTTTTGGCAACAAGATCTAGTATTCTATATCATTTTGAGGTACGTAAATGGTTCAAGCTGGACGTCATGTATCAGGAGAAACACAGAGCACCTTGTATCTAACTTGGGATCTGCTCACTCCCTTCTCAATACATTCACAACTGCTGTTCTTGATTCCCACCTTTTATTATCTCCCCTTCGTTTTTCTTTCCTCCTCTGGCCACAGATTTTTTTCCTACAATCTCCAAGTCTTAGCCTCGGGCAGATTCTTTGTCCTGCTCAAGTCAGGGAAATATACTGACTTAAAGTCGCTTTCCAAGTTTCTCTTTGCTAATTAGCCAACACAGCTTTCTTCCCAAGGTATTAATTCATTTTACCCAGACTTATGAATTACAGCACTTCAGACTGCCTCCCTCACAGTAAAGAATCGGTGCTTGAAATAATGGTTACTGAAGAAACATTAGCCAGACAAAAAGGTAAAACTTGGCTGTCTGTTCAACCAGGACAGTTTTGCCTCCTCGCAGCGAGATTTAGTTGCTGTGTTCTTTCTGGAGAGAACAAAAACACTGCACTGTGGAAGGCTGAAAATATCTTTTCTGGCTGAGCTGGCTGCTTCTGTCGGCTACATTTGCTAAATGTTCTAGCCAAGGTTCGAAAATTGCTTGGAATGGCTTGAAAACTTTGCTGTGAATTAGAGATATGAAGTAAAGAAAGTCCATGATAACCAGAAAAATGTATACATCCTTAATATAGGAAACATCACTTGTTGAGAAATAAAAACGGCAATCTAAAATAGACTGACTCTGAGATTTACTTCCAAAAGACAGCATATTTTTATTGCCTTATTCATAGCCAGGTATGCCTTATCAAGCAATGAATTCATGTATGTTCCAGTACATATACACCAAAGAATGACCACGGCAATTTTAAAATAATTTCCACGAGTTAGCATTTAACATATTCAGGAGACACAAGAAGATTATCATTAGAAGTTAAGCCTTGCCTTCCAAGAATAAACTTGCAGCTGACTTGTGAAAAAAATGTGATGTAGTTTCTCATAGGTTCCTCCAGATGAGGGCATACTTAGCCCCACGGGACACAACTCGAAAGGTCTTGGAGAAGTGAGTTACAATTGTTCTTCCTACCAGAAACAAGAGCTGCAGTGAGCCCTGCCTGAAGCTACACGTGGCGAGCACATTATTGAGGGGCACTATTCTTGCTTCCTGCGCTCTAGCTAACCATTACGATGGCACCACTAGCATTTCCATTAAAAGCTCTAGCCAGCGCGTTCAAAAAGAATCCTTCTGCAAAGACACAAGACATTTCTAACACACTTTTTTTCTCTTTCAAAACATCAAAAGTAAAAGTTCTGCAGAATAATTTCAATAATTTGGCTCGGTCTGTCAGTTGCATCAGATACTCGACTCACTGAGGCCCTTGGTAGTGACACTTGCAGAGAAGTCAGCAACACAGATAAGGGTAAGCAAATCCTCCAGTTTTCAGGTTGTTCAGTTCAGGACTGGGGCTCCGAGATGCTGGGATTTCAATGCAGATTGGGCTACCTCGGGCAAACCTAACCAGCAGGAAAAGGACTCCAGCTTTCCAGGATGCCCATTCAAGCCAAACCTTATATCTAAGGAGGAAACTGCGGCACAGTGTGGACTGATGAGGGGGAATTCATTGTCCCGACTCCAAGACAAATGGGAAGTTAAGAAGAGATAGACAATGCATCAGTGACAACCGCACTAAGCTGTTACAGCTGGACAGCACAAAGAACCTCAGCAGTACTAAGGAGGAGACCTCTAAGTGACAGGGAGGTGACAGAGAGATAGCCCAGGCTCTGATCTGATGCTGGAATTGCCAGCCTCTTAGGGTACGGGACTGCTAGCACCCGAAAACACGTGCTACAGAGAGAGAGGTGCCCCTTCGCTGACTAGTAACCTCTGTTCTATGATCAGTACTCCAGTGTTTTACCGAAGGATCTATTACAGACCATCACAGACAAATAAAACAGAGTTCGGTTCAGAAACAAGGAACCTTTCTTTAGGGTGAGGGTTTGTATTTGCAAATTTTAGTTATTATCATAAGAAAGGATTTATACATCATTTGTACCCATTAAGACATACAAATAAAACCTCTGGACTGAACTTGTCAACGATCAGAATACACTCAAGTCTATTTTAGCATCATGCACATCACCAGTAAACATTTAAGTTTAGGCAGAGACCCACACCACTTCAGTAGTTCGACTTTCTTGCAAACTTAGCAGCAGACATCTACTACTCTGGTATTATTTCTACTCAGCTTACACTGTTTGAATGCACTAAGGGTAGGTAAGGTCTTGACGGTAGCAGCTGATTGTACCTTTAATTAATTTCTTTTAAAAAAACCAACAAATCAAATCAGATCTCATTGAAAGTAAAGAAATCTCATCTTTTAGATGCTGCTTTAAAAATAATTGCTTTTTATCCCATTCTCATGTTATCAGGTATATCCTTCCTGGCTCACAAAGGAAAAACAATTCTAGTGCACTGCTCTAGGGAAACCCTTCATGCTCCTTTGGGCAGGGGTGCCCTCTCCTGGGCACTGGCTCTACACGTCAAACCAACCCTTTTCTCTACTGCAAAAGCAGAGAAAAAAGGGCAATCCGTTTGCAGCTGGCCCTGAAAAGTATATTAAACAGTAAAAGGCACTTGACTGTATCAGTCCTGCTGAGAAAAGGTGCTGCAGAATATTTGGAAAGCTGCTTGTTTCAGCTTGAAGAACACTGGAAGCCTGACAGAACTCGACAGATGCACACAGCTGGCAGACAGACGCCGCCTGCAACTCGGTGTAACATACCTGTGCTCCAGGGATAAAAGCGGTGGCAGAAACTGAGCATCAGCAATTTTAAGTGGCTCAGGCAGGCAGGATCTTGAATAAGTTTATGTACTTTATTTAGTCTACAAAAGCGTGGGCTTTTTTACTATTATTATCCAAGAACCCAAACTCCCTCGCCATCCCAGAAGGAAAACAACTGATCTACCCCAAAAAACGGCAAGAGCCCTTTCTCGAAGGAGCTGTTGAGACAGACAGACGCAGATTCTTGGCAACACACCTCCCTTGACCCCTCATCCTTTTTTTCCCCCCCAGAACTTTGGAGGAAGGGGTGTACAAGCCACTGGAATGACCTGGAACTGGTTATGAATATTAAAGCTAATCCAAACCAGAAAAAGGTCCAGTGAGGGTAGAGGTAGGGCTACCACATTTTCTGCTGCCTTGTCAATTTAAACTGAAAGCCCTCCTAGCTGGGATTTAGTTTTCACTTGGAAGGTTTGACAGAAAAAGGTGCAAGACATATATTTCATACAGAACTACTATTATCGAGGACACTTTTTCAAACTCCTTCTAAACCTCCTGGACCATGTAAGACACCTTGATTCCTTCAGGAATAGTTTTTCCACCTCAGTAGCAATCTCAGGAGGCAAACTGATCCCCACCTGGGAAGAACCTTTAAGCATAATAACTATCTTTCTCCCTCTCATTATCTCAAGTCCCATCACTTACCAAAATATTCTTCCCAGGTTGTTTTCTATTTCAGCAAAGAACTGTCTGAAATTTACAGGTCAAGCACGCATAGTCTTATATAGAAACAACATTTCAGGATTTTATTAGAGTCCATAATAAAAAAGAACTAGTAAAACTGCATTTTTTCGATACACTAGCAATATGGAAAATCTGAAAAAATCAGTAATGCTCTTTGATTGTTGAAAAGAAGTGAAAAAAACTCACTGAAGTCACTGGAATATTTGGTTCAAGCATTCTTTACGAAGTAAGTGTCTTCAAAATAAATCTGGAAAAGTACTTCAAGGTCATCAGTAAAAAAAGCACCAAGAAGGTGGCTAAAAGAAAACATTATAAAAAGATGAATTTTAGAAGGAAAAAATGCATTGTTTATCTTTACTTCACGGAGCAGTTTTTGCCTTGCGATTCTGTACAGCGAGCATCCTCCCCACCAAACGGGGAAGTTCAGGTGAGAGGCAGCCCCGCACCGCTCCCCATTTCAGCAGCCTCCATTCAGGGCAGGTCTGCTGAGCGCGGCCTCAAGCAAATCGGCCTTCCTCCAGAGCGGCGCTGCCAGAAACGAAGCAAGTTTGCCTGTTTTGCTCCAAGTACCTCCGCTAAGCAAACAACCCATGTAGAGCAGGCAGTGAAATGGTTGGGGACTACCCAAAGGTGATTCCTCACACACCTCTGGTGCCACAACTTGTTTTTCTTGTATGGTGGTGTCCAAGCGACGATCTGGCTTAGCTGCACCATGAATTCAGTGAAGCAAGATGCACAGGAGGTCGCATAGTTCACCCACAGAAAAGATGTGGTGGCAGAGGTAGTTGGCAGGAATTCTCATAGCCTGTTTACCTACTGGGATGGGAAGTGTTAAACTTCTACAGAATGGAGCTAATTGTACAAATCAACACCAAACGCCCTATCAAAACGGGCAGCACGATTGAAAACCATCATTTGTCCTTTTAGGGACTGGAAACCACTGTCAGGTCAGCAGCCAAGCCACAGATTTTGTTGGAGCTAGCACGTATATAGGGCAACCAAATAAGGCTGAAACCTTTATTCAAAATAATACAGGAGGGAGAAATCTTTCAGTTAGAGGATGCTGATAAAAGAATAAGGGGATATAAACTACCCTGGAATAGAATTTGGGCTGAAAATCAGAATAAAGCTTTTAAACATCAGAGGACTGAGGCTAGGACTTATGTGCTAAGGGCAAACACAAGTGTTGCCTTAAGGCAGCGCTCATTAGACCAGGTGAGGATTTTCATCCTGGACAGAGAGGACTGGACCGTACGGACACCTCGGAACAAACACAACGTCCCTTCCCCTTGGAGATCCCTTCCTTCAGGACAGGAGCACTCTGGTTTTACACAACACACTGAAAGAAGACTCAAAGCCATTTCTGTGTGTAAGGCAAATAAATGTGAATCCCAAGCAGCCGTCAGTAGGTCTGGAAAAAAGTGACCCAACAAATGAACCTCAGAATCCTGAAAGGATGCAGAGAGCAAAGGAGACCATAGAGATGGGGGGGGTGTATACAGGCACAAGGATATACTTAGCACAGTAGTGCTTTTAACTTCATTTAAAGCCAAAACACGTCTCTGTCAGCAGTGAAAAGATTTAGCCACCCCCTGGGATGCACTATTAAAAACGGTGACACCTCTTTGCATAAAAAGAATGTCCAAATATTCACCCAACTGCGTGATCCGGTAGCCTGAGCAGCCAGACGCAGCTAATGAAGAGATTAATTCACCTCAGGTAAAACTGCAAGAACTGTAACAGGGAAGAAAAGCCCAAACATACCTCAAGGTCAATGCAGACTTTCTCAGAGCTTTACAAACAACTCGTTCCACCACCCAGGTTTTTCTTACAAAAAAATCCAACGTCTGCTGTCTTTCTTTCTTTCTCTGCCTAGCAGCTAAAGCTCTTACAGGTAAAAGGGACAACACACAGACAACTGACCAACGAGCAGGCAAAAAGAACACAGCTAGGATAAAGGAGTGCCAGACACTACATGCAGGGCAACCAAGCAAGGAGCCCTAGCGAGCCCGTCAGCAGAGATTTTACAGCAGAATCACGGTAAGCTTGTGAATTGCTAACGCTGACCCAGAGGAGTGAAATCCTGACATGGACTCAATGAGAAGAGCAAGTTGGAGGCCTCTGTGGCAATTACGTCTCGGCAACTTTGTGCCCCGGAGCACAGAGCACTGTGGTGCTTGTTGGTGTGGGATTCACGGACACTGCTGACGATCACTGTGATCAAGCAAATGCCACTTTATTAGCTTACAACTGCGGTTAATATACACTTCATAGCTTCCTTAATTCCTACGTGCTCTACGCTAATTGGCTATAAGCAAGCAGCACACATATTTATACTTCTTAGCAAGAAGCGCTATTTGTGGTTACAAACAAGAGACCAGACTATGCAGCCAGGGTTGTTATCAGCTCCTGTGCTCCTCCAATCACACTCTTATCACACAGGGAAAACAGACTTTCCCAGGTCTGGTTTGATCACACTCTCCCATTCACTCCCAGGCACATCTTGTGTACGAGAAGCCTCTTATCTGTTCGTTCTCACAGACAAACTCCCCACATGAGCTGTACTCAGCCGGTCAGGGTCTCTTTTGATTATTAGCAAGCAAGAGTTCTGTACTTGTTTAGAAAAGAGCTCAAGGATGAAAGTCTTAATTCTGCAACACAGTGCTGCCAGCACAGCTAACTGTAAAGTGTATCCACAGTTGCTGGATCCTGATTTTGGAATGTTTTTCTTCAGAGGCATCCTTGGCCTCAGGTACGAATTCACAGCCGTAACTCTTACCAATTTCTCTCTATTTGCCACTTGCACACGTCATCACTGGTTTGGAAAAGCAACAGCAACGGAAACAACGAAGAGCTATGGCTCTGCCTCATGACGGAAATCCTGACTGGAGTTTGACAGCCAGAGCAAACAACAAAACCAAAACGCTACGCTGCTGCCCTAGAGAGGCAACTTCTTTTCCAGGTCACCTGTGAGCTCCTGATCAGTATCACCGTTCTATGCCAAAAGCCGCACCCTCAACAAAACATTACATTTTTCTCAGTTTTAGCAGTTAATCTGGATCAGACTAAGGACAGAACTGGCTGGTTTCTGAGTAACATCTATGTTGAACATACAATTCCAACACGGAGTCTTCCAACCCATTTGGTACCTCCAAAACATTTGGATATGAGAAAAATGATCACAGCACACAGCAGGACTAAAGCAAAGCTTAGACACAGCTTACCTTTGCATAGCATTTCACCTGAAAAAGATAACATGCCAGGGTTTGGGTTAACACTCATTAATAGGGATGCAGGGATAAAAAAAATCCATGGAAACTAACTCTCCATGTATGTCTCTGCTTTTACATGATGCCGTCTGTAGATTTTAAAAGTGATTTCACTGGTTGGTTGGAAGCCTAAAGGATCCATGCAAAAATTTAATACTCAAAAGAAGGGAAAAATTGGCACTGGGCTTTTTCAACTCGCCAAGTTAAAGGAATGTTATTGAAGACTCTCTTACATAAATGTTCCTTGACCTCTCAATGAACCAACAGGTCTTAAAAACTGCATTAGCCAAAGCAAATTCCCATAGCAAATAAAACATTTAGCCGAGTGTATCAGATTTTTACGCAACACAAAGAAAAATCCAAGACCAAAAATGGCAAGTTAGCATTTCCTGTTTGGGCTTTAGACACCAAGTTTCACCACTTAACCTCCACGCTACCATTTTATCAGCAAACGTGCAGTCAGTCAGAACGAAGACAGAGTGGAAATGATAAAATGCCGACCTTTTGCAAAAATACCTTGCGCAAGCCTGGCAACAGGTAAAGTAGCAGTTACCCTCTGCTTTTCTGCCAAGACCAATGTCCTTAGTTCCACCAAAAGCCTCCTGTATACATCCATTCCTCACCCAAAGGAAATGCACAGAAAACCAGGATTCTTACCCGTATTGAGGGGGTTGTTGGCGCTGGCCATGGTGATGACGAGGCAAAAAAACGTACCCTGGATGTAGGTATTTGCTCCCACAGCTCTTCTGCAGTGTTTGGCGACCGCGGACTGATGGCAGAGGTGTCTCTCTTGGCACCGCTCTCTCAGACACAAGACACAGATGTCGGAGTAGGAGAGGGTACTTGGAGCCTCACAGATGGTACCTGTCTGCTCTGGCAAATGAGGTCTCTTCACTTACAGCTGCGGTGCTTTCAATTAAAACCTGCTGATGAACAGCACCTCACTGTGGCTTTAACTAGCCAAAAAGACATCTGATTTCACACCACCTTCAGCAAAGAACCCCATACACACAACATACAGGATGGGCATTTCCCATCACATGGGGAAACAAAACATAAATACTCTGGTTTCATTATTCTAGATGTGTTATCACATCCAGGAACATGTTTTAATATTTGCGTTTGGGTTTGACAGAGTTTTTACTGTTAAGACGGAATAAACTAAAGGTGTTTTCACATGTACAGACACACACGTCAATACAGACAGAAATACTAACACGTATGTAGTTTCACGTTTAGAAGCAGTCTCACTTGGGAGAAAGCAGTATCTTTTCCTGCTTCTGCTGTTTACAGCTTAGCTTATCTCAGGGTTTATGAAGATATTCAGCATCTCAGATTTCAACAATAAAAGGGAACACAGGCTGCAAGCTTGCAATGCCAATTAAGCTTAAGCAGAAAAGCTGTTGCAGATCACAGAACCACAGAATGTCAGGGGCTGGAAGGGACCTCAAAAGATCATCTAGTCCAGCCCCCCCACCAGAGCAGGATCACCTACAGGAACACGTCCAGGCAGGTTTTGAATGTCTCCAGAGAAGCAGAGTCCACACCCTCCCTGGGCAGCTTGTTCCAGTGCTCTGTCACCCTAACAATGAAAAAGCTTTTCCTAATATTTTTGCGGAACCTTCTATGTTCCAGGAGATGGGCAGCTTCTGTACCCAGCACAGCAGCACCGCCAGCCAGGTTTGGGACAGACAGAAGAAAAGAGCGGCCATTTGACCCTGACATGAACACTCCCCACAAGCCAAACGGCTACAGAGAGAGGTTCCCAAAACAAAGCAAAAACCCCCTTCCTCAAATAAGCTATGGGGGTTTAATCTGTGATAAACTTCAGACCAAGTTAATATACTTGATCTCTCAGAGGACTCGTTTTGTAACTAAACTGTGAGAGCTACGATGACGAGCACTTTATTTGCTCTACTTCCTTCCATAAAACAGAAATATTTAGATGGAAACACTAAGAAGGGATTCTACCAAGAATGCTGGAATGCTCAGCCATAAACTTTACATTACATAGAAAAAAGTGTTTGTTGCTCAATCGTCTCCATATTTTTGGCAGCGGTTATACAGATACAACATGAGGTATGTTTCTTTTCTGTATACTCTTCCAAACCATAGCATAATCAAAAGCACGAGAAAAAGAAACAAGTCAAGAGCTTCAGATGCTGTATTCATCCTGTTTGCCAAATATTAGTTGAATTTCTGTGTAGAGGGCTTTTTAGTACCGATAAATACTCACAACCAAAGATGTATTAGTAAGGGCAGTAGTTCTCTCCAAAGCAAACAGCTCACTATTAGCAGTATCCTGGCTCCGAGCCACTGTTTGCAGTTCAACTATCAGTCTCCAGATAATCCTCCCTTTCCTTTACATCCAGCTGTGTTATACTGACCAGTGGTTGGGGTATTAGTCATATTCGTGTTATTATAATCACCTGTGGAGATATAAAGCTTCAAGAATGACAAGAAAGAAGGGCTTAATTTCTTCGATAAAGCAAATGAGCTAACTAAAAGCTTAGGATAGGTTAGAAAAGTAGAACGCTGCAGACTAGTCCCAAACACTAGTCTAACGTCTTACGTTCACAGATCTTGTGAAATGTTCACATTTCTCATTAAATACCATGAGGCTGATCACAGGAGTGAGCATAACTAAATCAGGATTCCACAATTACTGACCATGCCTCCAAAGTTTCACATATTAAAACATCTTTTGGATGTTTTTAAAGGAGACAGAGGGAGATGAGTTACAAGGCGCACACAGACTCAGGGTTTAAATCTCTAACCCACTATGCAAAATAGGAGTTCCCAGAAGGCTTTTTTGCATGTCATTGTTCCCAACACTCCCGCAGTGTTGTGTGCTGTCTCAGGGTATCCTGCGCCTTCTCTCTAACCCAGTACCATCCAAAAAGCGGTACTTTAGTGATGCACAGACTGCAACACTACCTCACGTTTGTCTCCCTTTGCAGGAAACACACGAAAGCAAATTGTACCTCAGGCTGCAGTTTCACTTTGCAAGTCAAATCTAGCAGTGATAAAAGCACAAGAACATTTTCAGGATTTGGGGGTTTGCTATCTGCATCTCAGCCACTTGTGAAATTATCAGGCAGGCAGTGCAAAGGAGAAAACAATTGTTGGGGAGAGCGAGGTTTGGAGTGAGCACTAATTTATTTTGCTTTTTTTCTACCTGCTTGAATTAATAACCTGAGCCACTCGAAAAAGATGATTAAATTTTCTCATGGTCATGGCTCCAGGCTCAATTACCATGCACCAGTTTAGTTACGGGAAGGGTCTGCATTCGTACATGGGGGCATGAGTGTTAGTTACTGCACCTTTGTTTCACAATCTTCTTTCACTGCAAATCATATTGCATTTTCTACAGCCCATGAGTTACATATCAAAGGGCACACGGTAACTGCTCAGGAGGCTGCACGCTCATTTGGGCAACCTGCCTTCATTTTTCAGGTCAGAACATGACTCAATTGTAAGGAGAGAAAAAAAAAAAAGTAATTTCAAGAGCCAACCACAAAGCTTTCACTACAAGGACTAGAAAATGCTGTTTGACTATAGGCACATAACAGATCATAGTGATGCTCATCCCAAGAGCCAGGAGGAAAGTCAGAAACGGTGACAAACCCAGGGGTGCCAACGGCCACTACTGACATGCGGAAAACAGAGTCCACAATCAATTAGATTGTGAAGTAGGTAGGTTTATTCAGCGCGGCACGGGGGTATCCCACCAAAGTCGTGCGCGCCTCAGTGGTGTTCGCCTTGGATATACACGATGTTACACATTCACAGAGTTGCACCGTACAGCTACACATATGCATAACCTCTCCCGCTGCGTACTAAAATGAATTCTACCACGTCTTTTACATAAAGTCTTCCCAACCGTGCTTGCGCAGTGCCTCCCGGGGGTGGTCGCTGAGGGTGGTGGGGATGAAGGCTCGTACTGTTCACCTTTGGCTCTTGCGCAGACTCGGTCATCTCTGGGCTTTCGTCCAAACTGCAGAGCTGGTATCAACCGGTCTTTAACCGCGTCGACGGGTTTCTACAATGCTTGACTGCTGTTACGGGATAGCTAAGATCTATGTAATTCGTCAGTAGCTCTGCCTCTGCTTAGATGCAATCCTCTGCTAGTTTTCCTGTCATCCTCTTTTCAGCTACAATGCCAGCACAGTAACACAACAGCTCCTTTGCCCAGGTTAGAACCACAGATCTGTGCTTTGCATTATTTAACCTAAAAAAAATCATTTTGCCTCATTGAACTTGGAGCAGAAATATTATAACAGCCCAAAGCACCCAACACCCTTCATTTGGCCTGAAAATCAGAATTAGTTTTCCTCTCTCTTCGAGTTTTAATTTAAGAGAACGATACTGCGGTCAAGGCCTCACTTGTGCATTTCAGCACCTCCCAGAATTAAGCCTTATCTTGGGCAGAGATCTTCAATCCAAACTTCGAACTGTCACAACAGCAAATTCCTCGTGACAGCACACAACATGATCCACACTTACTCCTGAGCCAGACTGTTCCGACTTCAGTTCCATTCCTTAAGGGGGTTGTGGCTGCGCGGGGAAAGTAAACACACCAAAGCTCCAAGTTCTCGCAGTCTGGCAACTCCGTTCCGTAAACTTTTTGACATGTTCACATCAACATTGCCACGGCAGAGCTACAAGAAACCAAAGTACCCCCAGGACGAGCTAGGAATAAGCAGGTATGTTGCACTAAAGCATTTTAAGGCCTCACTACTCCTACTTTCTCCTGATTTCTACAATTAGTTCATTTTAGATAATCTGCAGCCAAAGGAGAAAAGGTCACCGTATATTTTTTTTTTTTAAATTGCAGTCATGTGCATAGTGAAGCTCT
>NW_009709848.1:0-9793 GCF_000703405.1 Apaloderma vittatum | reverse complement strand
TGCTGAAATCGTTATTCTCTGTATCTCCAAACAAAGCTTATCTCACAGCCTTCCAGTAATAGCCCATAAAGTGGAAAAATGCAAGCGTAGCAAAGCTTTTATTATCCAATTCATCTGAGGTTGTTTATTCTATATCTAAAATAGAATTAGCAATTGCGCTCTCTGGAGCAAGCACTTTTACAGGCAATAAATACATAAAAAAGATAACTTGCACAGTGATCACAGATGAAAATCACTGCTTCTTTGCAAATGGCACCACTGTGGAATCAACGGTCCCGGGTCAAGTCCCTCACTACAATTTCCACCTGCTTATGTCAAACATAAAACAAAAAAGGCCCCACTTTTCATCTGGGCCCTTAAGAGTAATTATGCCTATTATTCAAAACTGAATTCCTGCCTCTCAGCTTTCTTCCAAGCAGGATCACACTGGAATACGGCTGTTACTTTTTTGGCCACTTGTGTTTTCCACATGTGTCAAGCACGAGACGATCCACGAGCCAGCAAGTGGTCTTTCACTTTGTCCTTAGCAGCCGGCTGGAAGGCAGACCTTGGCATCTCTACAAACTAACTCGCAAACACTGACTGACTAATTTGCCTCCTGAGCTCAGAAAACACCTTTACGACTATTTTTTTTCCTCTGTGACATCTATATCAATTAAGAAAGTTAGGACAGCTCCTTCTTATAGCAAGGCTTTTAATCAACAGTGATGAAACTAAAATGGTTCAAGGAATGTGCATGGAGAGAAAACCTGAATCCTTTTATCAGTCTGCTTCAGCTAATCCTATCCTGCAATTCGTGTTTTGCACAATGTTTTAGATTCTGAAAGGGCCTCTTGTCCTTACACACGTTACTCATCATGTCTGAAAGACCTCTACCTGCAACTCCCATCAGTGCAGAGGTCAGTTGTCGGTTCAGACTCAGCTGCTGAAAGAAAATCATTGGACTTCATTGCTCTGGTACCTCGATCAGATCTCTCAAATCCAAGGCAACCTTGCAAAAATTCCAAGTGAAGTCCCTATTTAAAACAGTTGACCTGTCAGAAAAATTTCACGGTTCGTCGTTTTCTAAAACCTGTTCCAAAGGTGAAAAACACAACGACAAATGGTCATCCATCACAGCCTCCAAACAGAAACAAAGATGAAAGCCAGTTAGATGAAAGCTACTTCATAAACTCATCAAGTCTCTGCCTGAAGATTCCTAGTCCATCTCGGGGCAAAGGGAACCCGTCATCAGAAGAGGTTAGAGCAGAAAAGCAACTTCTGGGCTTGCGCTAACTCAGCTGCAAGTGGACATCTGAACTTTGATCCGAAGACTTCTTCTCACCCTCTTGCCCTTCTCAGGATCAAGCCTTCGGCCCAGATTTGCGTCGCATCCTCTCTGGAACAATCGCACGCAGCGTATCAAAGCCCCAGCTCCTGCATCCGAGAGGCCCTTTTCCTCCAAACTGGCCGATGCCAATGGCTGGCATTTGTTTTTAATTAACAACATTCTTCCCGTTGCAACGTGTGCAGTACCCATCAACATTCCAAAACCAGCTTATCAACCTTTCTGACCCCCCTGTTTAACACATTTGAGTCTTGGACCCAAAGCCAAAATCAAGCCTGTGATAGCATCACAAGTTCTCAGCTGGACTCTACTAACCAGTACCGCAAACATCTTTTTACTGTTTCAAGGGGGGATGCAAAAGCACGACTTCTTTGAAGGCAGGCAGGGTACTTAGCACAGGTAAGTGTGTTTTCCTCCCCTCCCTCTCTCTGGGTCCGTCAAAGAGCTGGTATTACTAAGCTGCAGATATACAGTGCAAAACCTCAGTTTTTTCAGTAGGAATTTAAGTACCACGGATTCCGGGAGCTGGAAGACGTCGCTGCTTTTACGCTTGCCATGGCAAAGGTTTGATTCCCAGCTTCCACACAAATTCTCCCATTCTGAAGGATGACAGGAGTGGCATCCTCACTTTCCTCCATCCTCAGCTTGTAGGAATGATGTTGGCGGACGGTTCCTTTCCAGGCCAGTCAGGATCAATCGCTATACATTAAGTTTTTGCCCTGAAATCTGCAAGAATGTCCCCATGTGTTGCCTGGTCTAGTCGAGAGGTGGCGTCCCTGCCCATGGCAGGGAGGTTGGACGAGATGATCTCTGAGGTCCCTCCCAGCCTGTGTCATTCTAGGATTCTAAGATAATTCCTCGCTGCTAGCTTCACTACTCTGTCTTCACACACCAACCATTGTACCATCTGAGGACTGTAATGACAGGCCAGTTTTCAGGGCAGGAAAGATCATCTGGCACTTAGGGAGAACTGTAGTCCTCAGGAAAAAAACCTCCATCATTCCGTAAATATGCGACATATATTCAAGACCTTTCTGAACGAGCTCCAACACAAACAACGCGGATAACTTCGGAGTGTGATGTTTAACTGAAACTATCGCCCCAGCATTTAATAAACCATCACTTGCCTATCTGTCTGCTCCAGGAGTGTAGAATTACAGTTGTTACTTGTTTTTGCAAAACTGCTTGCCAATTTCCTAATGCATGTTGGCCTTTTGTACAAATATTAATTGTCCGTCTGAAAACTTGGAAACGGGTATTATTTGTCTCTCGCTTTCCAGGGGCTTCAAATCACATCTATTTGATCAGTCCAGGACAAACTGTTTTTTATTCAAGTGATTCATCAAACAAGCTAAAACGGATACAAAGAAATAATAAGATAACGTACTTCAGTGTATTTTACCAATCTACGCTGGAAAACTAATACTGGGGGTTAGTTTGAAGAAAAAAAATTTAGTAAAATGCCTTCAACAACAATGCTTAGAATTCAGACCAAAAGCTTTAGTGAATGCTAGTTGTTTGCTTAGATTTACATCACTCTGTGGTCTTTAGCCTCCTCCTATCAGCACCATGTGGAACAGAATTTAACTGTTTCAGAGAGATGCCGGTCTTAGTTCGAGTCTAAGGATGTAATTAGATGAAAATCATAGGCTTAATCTGCAGTTATCATCCACTGCAGTTGATAACACTACAGACTGCTTTGCTGCTCTCTACCATGGAATTATACGAAAAGCAGAGACATCATTTTTACTATCATTTTGTCTACTCCTTATCAAAACCACAGAACACAAAATGACACGGTCAAGAAGGCATTTGCCAAAGCGACTGCAGCCGGATCAAATCCGTCACTGCATCGCTGATGAACGGCACCAACTCCTTACCACTAACTCACTTGGGCGACTCAGGGATGTTTCTGGCAGGTTAAGTCTGCAGTTTCACGTTTGCAGCACACTGCGTGTCTCCGTAACTAACCTGTTGCTAGATCTAGTATCATCTGTCCTCGCACAGACGGCACGATGCTGGCAAGGAAAAGCCCTGATGTCAGCACAAAGCCGGTATCTGTATCCTCTCGTGTGACACAAACGTAGCTGCATAGCCCAGCTTGATCTAGACCACGCTGGTACTGCTGAGAGATCCAGCAATGTCTAGTTAGAGTATTACGAAATCATGGCCTGAACTAGTCCTAAATCTACAAAACAGGAGGGGGGAGGGTGCAGGCCAGAAAGAATAAAATGAAGGGTTAAGGGTATTCTCTTCGTGAGTTTTTATTCTCTTCGTGAGTTTTTATGTGGGGAGAACTCCTCACGCCTGTTCCCCTCTCTTGACCATGACACTCATTTGTGATCCTTCAAACTTTAGAAATAGAGCAAGAATCCTCACTTACAAAGAAACAGCAGCTGCTGCTACTCTTAGCACTATGCTAACCTTCAAAGGATGAGGACTATTTTACCACTAAGCGAGATCAGCTAGATACAGGTAGTCCAAGAAATAAAAGTGGGGGGGGAAAAGAAAAAAAAAAGAAGAAAAAGAGTTGTCCTGCCAGCTGGCCACACGGCTGCATAAACCGATGGCTTTGCAAAGACAACCAGGCGGTGAGAGGAATTGTCCCAACACCTGCCCGCTTCCATCTGGCCTCCTCAGCCCACAAAGAGGGAGCAGCTAGCAAGTTCTTTCCATTATTTTAACGATCAGCAGCCTTAAACACTGCGCTACTTCAAAGGGACACGGCAACGAGGTGGAAAAGCAGTGTACACTGCAAAGGGAGGGGCTGATGAAGTTCTGAAACAGCGTCACAATGAAAGACAGAAGAAGAAAACCGTTTTGATGTGAGGCCCGCTCGCTTGCCCTAGTTTTTAGAACCCTGACAGCCAACAACAACTATAGCTCGTGTGCAGAGCAGCGTTTTGAAAAATACTTAAGGGCTTGGTTCTTTCCAGAAACACTCCAGCGGAAGCACCATGAAAAAGCTTTAGGGCACACAGCCTTTTTTTTCCAGGTCAAAATTATTAAAGCTAACGCAGCCCTATTTTCCAAGTTGAGGCTGCATTTTCAAGACAGAGAATGAAAGACATCCTGTAAAAACGTTGGCCTTGAAATAGGATTAATCCCAAAGCAAGAAGGTGAGTATGCAGCGTGCACACGAGAAAGCTGTGTGCACAGAAGGAAACTGAGCACTGGCCTGGCAGGGGCAGTCAAAGTGGGTTTTTTGTTTGGGTTTCCTTTTGTTTTGTTTCTGTTGTTGTTTTGTTGGGGTTTTTTGCATAGTACATAGAAAACACTACCAATAGAAAAACGGTTTTTTCACCCTCCTTCTTGCGCAGCTGCATTATTTCAACAACCTCCTTCGAGCCTTCAGTTTCACCTGAATTAATGCTGTAAGAAATCCACCTCCACACACCTTCACGGAAGGAACCTTACTCTTTTTTAACTTGCACTGGCAGACCGAGGGTGCAGTTTTATGAGGTAAGCAGAATTAAAAGGGTGTAAACCAAACATGAATAAATTGGGAAGCAAGCATTTAGTCTAACAGACTACTGCACGCACCTACTGCTAAACCAGCACTGAAAACTCGCTCGTGTGGTAGAAGCAACCTGACTGACTGGCAAAGGTCACGCTCAAGTTGTACGCAAGTGAAAACTTCTCTCTCTATACAAATTCCCCCAATTATCGACAGCACACCATTCACTGAGACCTGAAACGGCCTATTTGCAACAGACATAAAGAGTTCATAAAAATCACAAAGGCTGCGAATAAACCAGCACAGCAACTCTGCGCAAAGAACAGCAAATCCAATGAAGCCCACTTCATGTACTAACCATCCAGTGTCCTGACAGAGCTCTTAACCCACATGAGGTAGTTTTTGACGATAAGTTTCTGGGCCTTCTTTATCACAGAATCACAGAAGATCATCTAGTCCAGCCCCCCCGCCAGAGCAGGGTCACCCACGGCCAGGCGGGTTTTGAATGTCTCCAGAGAAGGAGAGTCCACACCCTCCCCGGGCAGCCTGTGCCAGTGCTCTGTCACCCTAACAGTGAAAACACTTTCCAAGAAATTGCACTTCTTTTGTGTTTTTTTCCAACTACAAGAAAGACATACCTGGTTTAAGGCCTTGCCCAGAAGCTTCAGTCCATCCTGTTCCCAAGCTGCAAACCAGAACCTATTCCACATGAACCATGCCAAAAGGTGACGAGGACTTTTATTCTTCCACTGCACACAGTATCAGCTCCCCCTACTGCCTGGCTACCAGCCAGAAAACTTACACTGCCTTGGCCCCCGCGTTTTTTTAGCACCTTCAGCTGAGAGATAATGATAACATGACATTCAGAGAGATCTGTAACACTCTAACTCCGTTCTACTTTTGGGGTGTTTGTTTGGCAATGCTAGGAAAAGTAACTTAGAAATGCCAGTGCTTCTGATTGTATGGAAAGTAAAGAATTTGTAGAACAGGATCTACTAAGTGAAGGTCAGAAACTATACAGATATTAGAGGCTTGATTTTATTTTACAGAAATCTTACTCTTATGGAGTATTTTGAAACATACCATCAATTTCATTAAGTGTAGACATCTTTGAGATCTCAGTCACTGTCCAATCCAGCAATAAACTGACAGGTTAAGATACTTCTTCCATTAGCACAATAACAAATAAGTTACAGCAGCTACTGTAATGCAAGAGTGTGGCTAGACGTAGGAACCGAAGCACCATGCCCATCTGCCTTATGCTGAAAAACAGCTATATAATTCGGAATTAAAAATACTAGTAAAGACTACAGACACCTGACCCTACCACAAAAGCATGTAACTGTCGAGGTTCTTACCATTGTCTACATCCGCCTGCTACTCCACCTCCTTCTCTCATTGCCAGAGCTAAACACTATTCTCGAATGTCAAAACGCCCACATTTTAAAAAAACACTTCTTATTGTCAAAGATTAATGAGCACTAACAGTTAAAACACCAATCATCCCAGTTCTCCACTATGACAAACACCTGTGAGAGCAAAGAACACAAGCAATGCCTTGCCCTCTATCCCAGTTTCTGCTTCTGTAAGGAACAAAAAACAACACAACCTCATCTTTTACACGACCAGGCTTGCACAGACTGCTGTGCCAAGGGACACTAGCGTGCAGAGTTTCACCACAATGTACGTCTGCTGCCTTCAGATAAATGCACAGCGAGGCAAGCAGTGAATCTGAACAGACTTAGAGGAAGTGTCTACAAGTCCTTTGTGGCGTAAAATACTCGCACTTTACCTTTAGGATGTAGATTAAAAAAGAGATTTGACATACAGTGGAAATATTCGGTCTTTTACCATCACTCATTCTCTTCCACGGTGCTACTTACCTCTTCTTAGTAGGCAGAATAAGCAGCTGCTACTCTATTTCATTCATGAAAAAAGAGATGAGGAAAAAACAAAGGGCTGTCAGTCAACAGGAAATCCCCAGAAATGAGAGAAAACCTTGTCCTGCTAACTCGCTGTCTACTGCTCAAGAAATTGAGTACGACCGACTGAGAAACCAGCTATCAGAACTGTGAGGAGGATTGCCACGTGAACCACCTGGACATAGGAGCTCTATACCTAACTACTAATCAATCTCCATCCATCCTAATTAAACAAACCAGTAACTACAGCATCAGTCCATCCAGCCTTTTCCCTCTTCTCAAAACTTGTTGGTTAGCCCACAGGTCAGATCAGCTTCACTACAAGAATGCAGCTAAGATGAGTCACAGTTTCATACACTATTCATCGGACTGTAACTCAGGAGGCAAACTCGTGTTCCTGCACTATCCTAACTGCAAAACGACCACGCTCAAAACAACACCTCCCAACAGACATCTTTGTGCTGAGGAATCATTCTTTATGGCCAGAGTGTCAGTGCTTTATTTGGAAAATAAATATAATTCCAGCTGCAACATTCTACAGTAAGTACATCTCAACGCCAGGGCACCACGTGATTACCCACGCTGCATTTCCAGGACAGCTCTTCCTACAGTTCAGACAACATCACTTGTTCAAACGGTATCTGGCAGCCAAGGCAGACACGATATCCGTGTAAGGAGTATCGGAGTCAGATTTGGTCCTGGGGATGCGACACAGGCGGCGGAAGGTCGGAGAACGCAGCAGGAGGTTGTGCGAGAGTCCCATCAAGCTCGAGGACAGCCAGTACAACGTCATGGACTGCAACAAGACAAACAGCGAGTTCAGCCTCCCTAGATGCAAGCAGAACACTAGAGTTTTAGGCAGCTCATCACCAACCACAACCCCTGGTTACTCCCAGTTATCAAGGAAAATAACTCACCTAAAACCACTTCTCTCAATAACAATAACGGCTTCCATTTCAAAGGCATTTGTCACTCTTTCTCAACTCTTCTGGGAGAAAAAAAAGTCATCTACACTGAAACCTGACAACAGTTCGCAAAATAATTCACATTAAACTTGCTGAACTTCTGTATTTCTGGCTATAAGCTGAGGAGCCAAAGAACCAGGCAGTTTGGTTTTGCTGATCAGTGCAAAAACATCCAGAAGTAGAACACCTGGTAAAAACGAGCAGTGTTTTTGCAAGAATGAGGAAAACTGCGCAAAGAACGCGGAAGAATACGGAAAACTGTGCTGTTTCTCTCTTACAGCAAAAAAACACTTTGCAAACCTTTGTCCTGACACAAAGTTTTCCTCTCATTTTTGATATCATGAAAAAGGATGCTAACCCAACTCCCAATGTCCTTCCACACCCTCATCCGTGAAAATGATATTTAGTAGCAATAAGCTTGTGGAATCTTCCCTCCTGGACAAAAAAAAATAAATAAAAAATCCAGAAGCACTTGGAATTTAAGCGCATACACAGGGAAAACATCTTATTTGCTTTTAGGCACACCGTAACTGAGTACAGTCTAGTAAATGCACTGAGCATTGGGGTGCAGTTTAAACACCGGGCACACACAGAGTCACAGGTTACTGGGCACACCTTTAAGGGTCTGTACTTACAGAGGGAACTGTGGCAGCAACAGGGATCATTAGTACCGACACCACTCGAAAGAAATTGGTGACGAGCTTCTGGAACCTGGAAACTTTCATTTTTTGCGAAGTAAAGATCTGAAAGCGGAGAAAGACACATGTAAGCACAAGTTCTTTTTGAAACAACTAATGAGACAAGAAAGGCAACAGCAAGGTTTCCCGTAAATCAGTATTCCTGGTTGATACACAGCGTTCCCTTTGCATCACCCATTTCCACGAACACACTGTCACCACCTCTCATCTAACTTGGCTGCCACAGCTGGGCGAGAACGCAACAGGAGAAGAGTCAGGCCTACTGTCACAGTATCAGTTTCCCTAAGTCTCAACCGACACAACGTAGAAGACAATGGAGGGAGAATGAAATGCAAAGGGTTAGGGCTTGATCAGAACACCTAACAGAAAAAAAAAAATCAGTAAGGAAAACGTTTGCATTAAGTTACCCCCGAAATAGTGAATCAAGACCTGTTTTCCTTTTTCTGTTGCTGTTGATTAATCTCCCCAGCAACCTTAACAAGTTCAGGATTTTCTCAATTTATTAAGAACACATAATATTGTTAGTTTTGACCACCAAAGCAGGATCAAATAAATGGGGGGAAGGGTGGCTAGGTGGGGGTGCAGAACAAACCAAAGAACCCCACAGGTGCTTTTGGACGCTCAACACTCAGGAAGCTTGTCAGAACATGATTCTAAGAGAAACCTCAGAGGCAAGACTAAATTTTACCAAGGTGTATCTGAGAAATGTCACATCAGAACTGATCATCTCCAAACAAGACACTCATGCATTCGAACGCATAAAAAATGAATTATTTTTCAGCTCTGCCCAATGCATTTAAAGCAGTAGCAATCTGAAACTACCCTTACGTTAACATGTATTACAACTGGGAAATACTATCCTTCAATCCTCTAAGAAGAATTACCCTGTTGCAATCACCCTGTTTACTCCACAAACATACCTCCACTATCAGCAAATTCACGAGCCCAAGCAAAACTGGCAAAACCCACGTAGAATCTGGTGCCGTGAGGTCTGTAAACCACAATGCTCCACCTGACGAAAACTGTTCTTGAACTGCAAGAATAGTTTAAAGAAAATAGTGAATTAAGCGGGATTTGCTACCTCAAGTTAGTCAGAACTCTATCACTTCTTACAATGAAATCGTTCAAGTTTCCAGGTAGATTTTATCTACACAATAAATACTGTTAAAGTGGAAATCTTTGGTTTAACAGATCACATGTCAAGGCAGTCTGCTATCACTACAAGTGCACGATACAAGCCGAGATCCATCTCAGAGCATGACAGGCAAGGATTCAGGCAAACCTGCAGTGAAAACTAGCTTGATCCTAACCACCGCTTTACAAGACATGAGGAAAATACACATTCTGTGTGTTAAATTAATTATCTTCTACATAATAACTAGGTAACTTATTTATTTTTTTAGAATCACAGAATTGTTGAGGCT
>NW_009709847.1:0-11960 GCF_000703405.1 Apaloderma vittatum | reverse complement strand
ACGCACAGTCGATAGGAGCAGGCCTTTCTTTCCCCAGACCACAGTTAAACAGGGATTTTGTTACATTTAGTTAGCGGTTTTGGCACTGCCCGCTCAGCCTGCAGGGCAGTTTCACTGGGTACTTGGGATGAGGCACGGAATCCTGCCTATTTTAGAAAAACAGCTGTTGCATGGGTTATTTCTGATATGAAAATTCACACCACAAAATTGATGGTAAATTAACCACCTGAGTCTTGATTTTGCTTAGTTTTAACCTAGTCTTATTCTTTATGAAAAATTGCAGTTTATCTGTCTAAATCTCTCCTATTACGACTGTAAACACAAGGCTTTGACATTAAGTATTTGGTCAGAGTGGAGTTTATTAAGGCTGCACGCTACAAATACTGCACTGGCTCAGGCAGAGACAGGACTTAGTGTGTGTCTAAGCTCAAGGTGCTAGATAGGGGCTTGGTGACTGCCTTTTGCTTTGGGTCTCTTTGATAACCTTTACTATGGTTACTGGCTTTGCTGGTCAGGTACACTGTAAATGTCCTCTCTGCAGTCTTAAGCAGATGGTGTTTTGTGCTCGTTTTTGTAGACAAAGTATTCTGAGATCAGGAGAAACTAGAATTACTTTAGGTAAGTCAGTGTGGGGGTTTTGCTAGGGGAAAGTATAACTTACTTGTCTGGAGACTTTTGAGAAAGCTGTTGTATCTAATAAAACACAATTTTACTTTTGTAGAATTTGTCATTTGTAAAAGTTTCATTACTCGCTTATTACTGCAGTTTGGTAGTTTTACTGAGAGATTGGTATGGTAATACTGAATAGCATTTCAGGTGACAATTGCTTAATGATAATCATCACAAAAGTTGCCTGAAAAAGTTTTTTCGATATATTCATAGAGTGAGTATCCTGGTTTGAGCTAAACAGAACCTTTCTGTTCAGTCATTTCATTTTCCAGTGTATTGGGTTTGCCTGGCCAGATTTTGGTGGCGGGGAGGCTGTAGGGGTAGCTTCTGCAAGGAGCTGCTACAAGTTTTCCCTAAGTCTGGCAGAGCCAGTGCCAGCTGGCTCCGAGAAAGACCTGCCACTGGCCAAGGCTGAGCCTGTCAGTAATGACAGGATAGGAATGCTTCTGGAAAACACATTTAAGAAACGGGGAAAAAAAGAACTGCGCCACACAACAGCTGGCAAAGAGATGGAGGAGCAAGAATATGTGAACACACCAAGGTCAGTGAAGAAGGATGGGAGGGAGGATGTGCTCCAGACGCTGGAGGAGAGAGTCCCCAGGGTCATAGTGAAGACCATGGTGAAGCAGGCTGTCCCCCTGCAGCCCATCGAGGTAGCAGGGTGTAGATGTCCATGTACCAGCCCATGCTGGTGACAGGGTGTAGATGTCCTCGTGCAGCCTGTGGAGGACCCTACGCTGGAGCGAGTGGATGCCTGAAGGGGGCTGTGACACCGTGGAAAGCCTGCGCTGGAGCAGGTTGCTGCCAGAGCCTGTAGCTCATGGAGAGAGAAGCCCACGCTGGAGCAGGCTGGCTGACACTGTGGGGGACTTGTGCTGGAGCAGTTTCCCCCTGAAGGATTGCACCCCATGGAGAGGCTTATGTTGAGGCAGTTTGTGATGAACTGTCTCTCATGAGAGGACTTGCGTTAGAGAAGGGTGTGTGAAGATTATCTCCCATGAGAAGAACCCCACAGTGGCCCAGGGGAAGAGTGAGGAGTCCTCTCCCAGAGGAAGAAGGAGCAGTGGAGACAACTCACTGCAGCCCCCATTCTCTGTCCCCCTGTGCTGTTCAGGGGGAGGAGGTGGATAAAGTGGGATTGATATTAAGCCTATGAAGAAGGGAAGGATGGAGGGGGAAAGTGATTTATTGTCCTTTTTTTAAGATCTGGGGTTTTTTCCTCATTAGTTTTCTCTTATTTGTTCTTTAATAAATTTAACTAATTTCCCCCAACTCAGATCTGTTTTGCCCGGGACCGTAGATGTGGGTGATCTCCCTGTCCTTATCTCAAACCATGGGCCCATTGTTATAATTTTTCCCCCTGTCTAGCAGAGAAGGAGGAGTGATAGAATGGCTGTGTGGGCATTTGGTCACTGGCTAGGGTCAAACCACCACATCGAGCTAAGTCTCTTCTCAAAGACTGCACTTTCTGAAGTTAACAGCATGTTTTTTCAGACAGTGTCTGCTACTAGATAATGCCTGATGTTTGTAGTTACTGACAGGGATTGGCGCACAGAAAGGCTCTTCTTGCTCATACTTGCTCTTATAGTGACCAGTCTTGTACACCACATTGGAGGTGCTGGGAAGAAAAAGGGTCGCAAGGAAGTAAAAAAGTCACACCTCTGTGAAGGAGCGGACAGGACAGATGACTGAAAACTGATCAGCAAAGTATTCCGTAACATATATGTCATATTCAGTATGAACTTGAGGAGTCATAGATCTTAAGCCCTCTTCTTCAATGGCTAGTGTCTGAGGAGGTCTCCGACTGTTCTACTGTCCTCAGTCCCTATCTGGTTCCCCTCTGATAGGCCTATAATGTACTGCATCCTCCTTTAAGCCCTTCTTATAGATGGGGGTGGCATTAGCCTTCATGCAGTCTTCTGGGACATCCCCAAATGTCCACGACTTTCCAGAGATTATGTAGAGCAGTGTCAGCCAGCTGTCATAACACTTCCATGTGGATAACATCTGGGCCCATTGATTTCTGAGTGTCGAGCTTCTGTCTGTAGCAGATCACATATCGACTCTTCCTTCACTGATGGTGGGCCTGTGTTTGCACTGACGTAGATTATTGTCCCCAAGGCTTGAGGCTCAACAGTGCTAGTGAAGAGAGAAGTGAAGAAAATGTTGTGAACCTCTGGCTTTTAAGTGTTGTTGGTGACTAATACACCTTTTGTATTTAACCGTGGGCCAATGTTTTCCTTCTTTGTTTTCCTTCTTTGAACCCTTTCTTGTATTTTTTTATGTCCCTGGCCAATTTCAATCAGAGCTGAGATTTTGCTTTTCTACCTTCATATCTGCAAGCCCAGGCAATGCCTGTGTAGTTCTCAGCAGATACTCATCTGCTTTTCCATCTCTGGTGCTTCTGGTTTGGTTTGGAGCAGACTTGAAAGCTAAGCCAAGGGGGTTGCTTGCTCTACTTACTTCCCCTGCCTTTACAGGGAATGAACTGTTTTTGTTTGCTTGCAGGAGAGTGTTCTTTTAAAACTACCAGTACTGACTCACTCCTTTATCCTCTGTGGAAGCTTCCCACAGAATTCCTCTCAACTACACTCTGAACAAGCTGAAGTGTGCTCTTCTAGAATCTAAAACTTTTGTCTCACAACTAACCTTCTACCTGCTCAGCAGTATCCCAAACACCACAACATTGTGATCATTTTACCCAAGGCTATCGGTAATGAAGATACTACAAAGCAGGCTTTATTAGTTTGTAAGTAGCAAGACCAGCAGTACCTCGTTTCTGGATGACACTTCAAACGTTTGTATGAGGAAGCACTCCTTACACAGTGCCAGTATGGTTATGCAGATACCTGCATGTGGAGCTAGCTCGGTGTCTGTATATCACTGTCTGTAGTGCTTCTAGCTCTGAGATTAGCTTGCACATTCTATTTCTCCAGTTCTCCATTTCTGCAGTTTAAGTCTGAGAGAGCTGAGAACAAGGGATTTAAATTTAGTAGTTTATTGTCCTGTATGAACAATTTCTTTACTGCTTAATGTGACTTTTCTGTTTGTCATGTGTTTTATGGAAATACGTGGATGCTGGGTTTGTTCTTGTTTTGAGATTGTTGCATCCAAGTTACAGAGTAGGTTTTTTTAAATTTTCACAGGATATTAGTGCAGGTGCAATCATACTAACAGAGTTTAAATTACGTAGAATCAAAATTAACATGGAAATTTTCTAATGTTTCTACTTTGTTTTCAATAGCACTTGTTCCCAGATGGAAAAAACCTTTTTGCTGGCTCTCTGGGTCCTAAGGTCATTGGCACAATTTGGTGGTGGGGATGGAACAAATTCTAACAAGTCGTCAGCATCTCAAATCTGTTGTTGAAAGGAGTATGATGTTGATTGTTTTGCACTCCACACTTTATCTGAATTTATGGTATATGGTGTGTTTCACATGTGTTGAATAGTTTGTTACCCTACAACTGGTTTTAGCCACCTCTCAGGGTTGCATTCTTTTGACCAATATTTGACTAACATTAGGTTGTGCATGGCACTGGACCATTTCAGCATGTTACAGTGCCTGCATTTTCAAGGTATCTGCTGTCAATCCATGCTCCTGCTTTCATCAGACTTTTATGCTGCCTTTTTATGTCCTAAGTCAGAAATAGCTCATTTTTTTGGTAACAAAAAGCAGTACAATAGTGTTGTACCACACAATTGTACGAAGCTGAGAAAAAGTTAAAACAAAGCATGTAATTGTCACCTTGTCATAGTAGTGGTTCCAGTTAAACAAGTTAAGAAAGCTATAAGCTGGCGAAGACAAGTCCAGGCGGCATCTGACTTCCTGAGGACTGTTTTATGAGCCTAATACAAATCCTGTGGTCTCTTGAAAACAATGCTTAAAAACTTAGAGTATGTTTTAGGGGTACTGAATAGATGGGCATTCCTCTCAGCTGAAACAATTAACACTTGTGACAGAACACTTCATGTTGGTCCACGATGGTTTAACCTAATCTAAATCTGAGGGGCTGTGTTACAGCCGCCTCCTGTGTGTTCTGCACAAGTACTTAGGTGGCCACCCATCTGTATATGTCAGGGACCTGATCCGTTGAAAAAAAACCAAGGCTAAAAAAAGAAAAATTAGTTATTTTGAAGGATGGACCCAGCTTATTGTACAACTGTAAACATTTCAGGGCTAGTACAAAGAAAGAGATGAAAACATTCAGGGAAATGATACAAATGCAGTTGACAGGATTCAGATTTGCTTTTGGAGAATGCCAGTGTGAATAAGCAACTGAACTTAGCTTCTGTTTGTTGTATGGTAACAATATGCACATATACAATTACTCTGCAGCAGCTGGCATACTGTAAGTGAAAGTAACTTTTTTTTAAGAAAAAGAAAATATTATCTTACACTCCCTGCTGGGGAGATGATACAGCAGCAGCTCCCACTTCTGTTGGCAGTTGTATGCAGATAAAAGAAGTACGGCTTTGTCCCACTCTGCCCTTCCTTCTCCAGCTAGAAGCCTCATAATGTACTTTCTACTATACTATGCATGCACGTGACTGAATCAACGTAGGAACATTAATGTTGTCCTCTTATTTCGGGACTAGAATAACTATATAAGTATTTATTCCTGGTGAGAAGGCTCATGTAGAGGCTTATTAAACATGCCATAAAGTGACTGACATGACATTTTTGTTAATTTTCCTTGGTTTTTCTGTATTTGCAGTTTAGAAAAGTACATTGAATTTAGCCTGTGGTACTGATTTTCAAGCACATTCAGTGCTTAGACTCTAAGAGCATAGCAGAAAAGGTAAGGGTATAGAACCATTAGGATGTATTGAACTTTTTCAGCATTTCATTTGTCTTCTAATCATCTGCTGTAGCACATTCTTTTCTCTCATTAGTTACCTAACTCATTGCTTTTTTTTCAGACTAAGAACAAAGCAGGTGTTCTGCCTTGGGACTTTTTTAGCTGTACGTAATAAATTCTTTGTGTACACATCTCAAGAGACTATATTATACTATAGGTTGTGGATACTTGCTTTTCTTACAGTGGTATGTGTCAGTGAAAGAAATTTAAACTAGGAATGGGGATAATTTTTTTTTTTGACAAATCTGATAGCCAGACATATTTTCTTTAGCTTGTCATTCAAGAGAAGTAGATTTGTTAAGCATGAATGATGTTTGCTCTATTTGTGGTCTGAGCTATACTTCTGGTTTAAGCACTTCAAAGTAGTCTTCCTCTCAGTAAATCCAAACTTGGATAACCTGCTGGATAGTAAAGGAATTGATTAGGAAAAAAAAACCACAAAACCACCTTTAAAAAATATCTTATTCTCTTTTCAGATTGGCACTGATTTTGAAAAATACTCCAAACTAAGTTTGGGTCATGTGAAAATAGCACTGACATTTGCCCATAGTTTCCCTCTGATTAAGTGGAAGTGACACCAGTAGATTAGAATGAGACTAAGACAATTCACATTGCAATTGTGTTAGTTTAGCTTTAACAATCTTTTAACACTCTTGTTTAAATGTGGCTGACATACCATAATTACAAATCTACAAGCCTTGATTATAGAATTTTACATCATGAACCTATGGGGAAAGCGTATTGATTTTTGTGAAGCAGCTCTTTTTTAAAACCACCTTTCTGAAACTATGGAATCTTCCCAAGATTGTTCTTTTACCTGTCGCACTGGTATCCATACTGTTTTTTCTCTTTGTAAAATACCGTCATATTACCAAGTAATTTACACTGTGATTTTCCCCCCCCGCCACCCTTCAAGCACATAAAGTTACACAAGTTACACAAAACTGTTGGCCTATTTTTAAATATAAATTTAAACAGTCCTTTTAATTAAATTAATTATGTTATTAGTGAGTTCAGGATGTGTTTTGTGCAAGTGAAGTATTGCAAAGAATGTAATGCGTTGACTATTGCTAATTCAAGCACAAAACTAGTTCATTTTCTTGGTTACTCAAGAAATTTGCTTTTTCTGGTGTAGAGCTTAAATTTTCTCAATCTTCTGTCCACCATGTGAATTATGGCTCCTTTCTTGCTTGTTTCCCAGTAGCCATAGGCACTAGCTCTGATTCATAGCATCAATATATCAATAAGAAACTCATGTCTCCTTTATTTTCATTATAATTAGAAGATTGTATGCAACAACTGCTTGTTAGCTCAGTTAATGGGAAGGACTGGGATATCTTATACAGGTATTGAGGAATGATCTGCAGAGCTGTCCAGCTATACTGACTCAGCAGGATAAAGCAATTTAATGTGTGTACACTACACATCCAAGAACTCAGGAATTCAGGAGGTTGCACTCTTGTATACAAGCAGACTCTATCCAAACTAAATAGCCCTTTTCAGAGTGCAGGAGCATTTTGCGTCTCTTGTGTCAAGTTGACACCAGCTCAGTCGTGGAGGCTTAAACTTGAATTCAGTGCTAGGCAAATGTGGTGGTTGTGGTCCAGAGCTACTTAGATATGAGTTCCTGGACACTATTAGTTGTAAAAAGGAAGCCTGCTGAGTCTGGAGACAGGGGCAGATAACCTGGGAAGAATACAAAGAAGTTGTCCGAGCAGCCAGGGATCTGGTTAGGAAAGCTAAGGCCCAAATAGAATTAAATCTGGTCAAGGACGTCAAGGGCAACAAGAAAAGGGTTTTTTAAGTATGTCAGTGACAAAAGGCAGAACAGGGAAAATGTAGGCTCTCTCTGGAAGGAAACAGGGGAGCTGCTCATATGGGATACAGAGAAGTTGTTGAGATACTCAATGACTTTTTTGGCTCAGACCCTCATTTTCAAAAGGCAGATAAGGAAAACCCAGGAAACTACAGGCCTGTCAGTTCAGCACAGTGCCTGGCAAGATAATGGAGCAGAACCTCCTGCACAGGGAAAATGAGGTGCTGGTTGGTGGCCACCAGCATGGCTTCACTAAGGTCAAATCCTGCCTGACAGATTTTCTGTAACCCCATTGGCAAATGGGGTCATCTTCCTGGACTTGTGCAAAGTGTTCCTATACTGACCTGCATGACATCTTGGTCTCAAAGTTGGAAGGACATGGATTTGATGAATGGACCACTTGGTAGTTAAAGAATTGGCTGAATGGCCTCTCTCAGACAGTTGTGATCAATGGCTCAATGTCCAAATGGAGACCTGTGACAAGTGGAGTCCCTCAGGGATAGGTACTGCGACTGGTGCGATTTAATATCTTTTTCAGTGACATGGATGATGGGATCAGGTGTGCCCTCAGCAAGTTTGCCGATGACACCAAGCTGAGTAGTGCGTTGACAGGCTGGAGGGAAAAGGGATGCCATCCAGAGGGACCTTGACAGGCTGGAGAGGTGGGCCCAAGCAAACCTCCATCAAAGCTAAGTGCAAGGTCCTGCACTTGGAGCAATCCCAAGCACAAACACAGGCTGGTAGATTTAGATTAGACATTAGCAAGAAGTTCTTTACTATGAGGGTGGTGAAGCACTGGAACAGGTTGCCCAGAGAAGCCGTGGAAGCCCACTCCTTGGGAAGTGTTCAGGCTGGGTTAGATGGGTGTGTGGGCTGAAACAGGCAGGACGCAGGCACAGCCACAGGGCACGGCTGAAATGCAGAGAGTAGATTTATTCTGACTGCCTGGCAATCTAGGGAATCCTTGCAGCAGCACCCGGCTGAGGCACCCGGGCAGCGATCACACGAGCAGCTCGCCAAGCGGCAGCACAGGCACAAGGAGATCTCTCTTGGCTAGAAAGCGTGGGGGATCTGTGCCACTGCTTTGTTATGTCTTACTGGCTGCTCTGCCTGAGTTCCCAGGACTCCCAGGACAGCTTTGCAGGGCGGGAATGGGGGAGAGGCCCCCACATCTATCCCCGGCCTCTGTTACCTGGGTGCGGGCGTGCTGCTGGTCGAGCACACAAGGCCAAGCAGTGATCCAGCGTGACGTGTGTGTTTTCCAACACCTCAGATGCAAGTCGCTTGAGCAGTCCTACAGTTCACCTCACCAGTCTTCCATTGTACTTCTACAATGGGGCTTTGAGCAACCTCGTCTAGTGGGAGGTGTCCCTGCCCATGGCAGGGGGGGTAGAAATACCCAATTTTTAAGGTCCCTTCCAACTCAAACCATTCTGTGATTCTACAAATAAGAACCTTATGTGGTGCTCCAGGCATCAGGATCAGATGCATAAAGTCCCACATCAGCCCTGCATTTGAAGGCTGCTTCACTCTTTCAGACTTAGATAGTCTCTGTCCCACATAAAATACTGCTTTATGTGAACTGCCTGAGAAAAGAGCACACTTGCATTTATAGTGCTGTGTAAGTTAGCATCTGTGGCGTACATGGTCATCAACCCAGATAATTAGTTAAAGGGTAATCACAAGTTGACTCTAGTCTCCAGAAACAAAATTGCTTGTCTGAAAGGGTTCATAATTCCCTATGTTTTTCAATGCATGCTTCCTTTTAAACTTCAGAAATACCAAACATATCTTTAAAAGCTGTGAGCACAGCCGTTCTGTGAAAATTTCATAGTGTATTGTTTGTTTTGTCTTGGGTTTTTTAATGGTTTTGATTTCATCTGTTTTACTTTTTAAGCAGACCTAAGCGCTGGTTCATTTTTAGAAGTATCTCACAAATTTAAATGACTAATGATCCAATCTTTAAAACAATGCCTCCTTTGCATTCCTTTCTTCCGTCCCATTGCCTCCTTTAAAACAAAATCAAAGCTTTTAGTGAAATGCATGATTCTGGCCTTTCAGGTTTTCTTTATGTTTACAATTACCTTCTGCCACCTGAGGCAAAACTGTCTTGTGCATGTCCATACTGACCATAAGTAATCTATTGATGTCATCATTTTAACTGGCAAAACTACACTGCACACAAAACTTATCACTCTAGGTGTCAGTAGTGATGTGATATTAAGGGAGAAGGATTTTTTTTATTATTTGAGTAAGAACATATGCAAAATTGTGACTTTGCACCCTGGAATTCTTTAAGTAGTCTTTCAAAAATTTGGAAGTACAATGGTTGACAGTTGCTTGGTAACTCTAGTTTGGTGCCATTATGCATATGCTTGGTGCTGTTGTCTTATTTCTGATCGTGTTTTTCATGGCATTTTTACTTATGGCATGGTGCAACACATTCACCTATGTGGATAAAGAAGTTACAGGTAATCATTTTGTGCTGAATTAGAATGTGGATCTATGGAAAGACTTAAAAAATATATTAAATTTATGGTAAAGCTTCATATACAGAAGGTGAGTTACAGATGCACCGACAACCATAATCCATCATGACGTAAGTGTGGAAATCTCATTCAGGATCAGGAGATCCTGATTTTCTTTTAACTGTGTTAAGCCTCCTTCCTGACTCATTGTAAATTGCCTACACATATAATATGACTTTGGTTCTATTTAATTTTGTTCATTACTGTAATGCTTCCAATTGGTTACACCCCCAGTTGGGATGTGGGTGCAGGGAATGGCAGAACTAGATTCTGTGCTTTTTCTCCAAAACAAAGATATTGACTGAAGATGATGACTGGGTTGTAGAAGGGAAAATAAAGTGGAGATCTGTGACAACCCCAATTGTTGCCACAACAGAGTCCCCATTTCTCGATCCTCCTTCTTTAGAAGTGAAGTTCTCAGGCTCCTTAGCAACTTTCAACTTCTGTCCTATTCCATGTCATTCTCTTCCAGATTTTTTTGCCACTCCAGAGCCTCTTCAGGATGGATTGATAAACTTTTCACTTCTCTCCAGTTCTTGTCTTCAGCCCATGAGAAATGCTTTTTCAGCTCTCTGGATGGAGTAGCCCTTCTCTTCTTTGCCCCCAACCATCCAAGTTGCCTTTTGCAATCGATCTATTGGATTCTTCCATTTCTCTGTCCCCTTCAATGCTCCCACTGGCTTCTGGCATTCAGGGATGCCCTAATGAGCAGAGAATAAAATGAGAACTTCAGTTGTAGCTATGGCAAGGATAAAAAATAAAATCTTTAGGACTGTATTGGTAGAGCATAGAAATAATTGTGTTGAGAGGCAAGGACAGCATGCGAAACCCTGGAGAGTCAGAGAAATGTAGTAACAGAGATGCTATAAAATGTCAAAATCAAGTAATTTTAAACTTTACAACCTGTAACTGATTTCCATAGTCTTCACAGTAGTAATCCCTGACAAAAGCCAAGCTTGCAAAATTAACCTGAAATATCATGGTAACTCAGTTTTGTAAGCTGTGGGTCTAAAAATTATGCAAATACTTGTGTTTGGTTACATCTTGACTGTTAAAAGAGAAAATTTATCTTTTATTATGATTTTTTTTTCTTCTGTCAACCTTCAGATAAACTCTGTGCCCTTCAAATGATCAGAGAGGTAGATCTACATGCTACTGCTATGTATGGTAGGACCATATGTATCTTTGGGAAGTGCATTTTCAGCAGCAGCTTAGAAGAGTCTCAACAACTTGGTGCTCTGCACCCTGAACAAACTAGGAGTGAAGTCCTTTGAGAAACCAATGTCATCCTAAATTTGGAGGTCTCATTTGCCTCTTCCCCTCTCTGGTTCTCTAGTGTCTGATGCTAGTCAGACCTTTTGCTGAGCTCACTGAATTTGCTGAATGCAGGAAAAAAACTGACAGCTATTTCTCTTCTTCCTGAGTTAATTTTCTGCTGTTTTGGTGTACTGAATTGCCTCGTGTAGACAATATTTGAGTATGAGTGCTGGCAGAGAGGTGTGCTCTGATGGGATAAGACCTCTGTTATGACTATCTTGAGCTGTCTTCTGTTACTTTGCTCTTCAGCTTGGGGAAATGAAGTAGGGGAGCCAAAGTGGGTAGAAAATAGATGAGGAAGTAAAACATAATGGTATGAAAAAGGGAGTTAAGGAACTACCTTTTTCTTTTTTTCTTTCTACCTTGATTATCTCAAGCCCTTTTGAGCTCTTCAGAGTTTAGTCTGCAGCTTTAAAGTAATAAAACTTTTTTTGTTTTACACAGAACACGCAAATTTTGAAATTGTTAAGTGATATGAAAGGCAGACATGTAAAGGATTTTAAAAGGGCAGCAGCCACAGCCAGAAGCTGACCTATTGTCTATTAAACCTTGATGGTTTAGTTTTATTCTTCAGTGTTAAAAAATCCTTAACTTGATTTCTAGAGGCAGGTATACCACAGGAAATGTCACTTCAGACGTGGTTTGTTTCTTTCTACTCTTCTTGCTAGTTGTTAACTACTGGCTGGCATAAGATTCAGAATAACTGGATCTTATGTTTCTACTTCTTCATTTTTAAAAACTGGGAAAAGCTAGTAAAATACTTGTATCTT
>NW_009709846.1:0-13320 GCF_000703405.1 Apaloderma vittatum | reverse complement strand
AAGGAGAGCGCAGGGGGCCGCCTTCTGGCCGGGCGGGCGAAGCGCGGCTCCGGGTATAGGAGGGCTAATTAGTCAATCCGCCTGGAAAAGCCTTTCGGCTTTTAAATTTGAGTGTGCTGGCAAGAGGCTTCGCTTCCTAGCGTCAGACGGGTGTTGCGTAACTCCTACGAGTTGTTTTAAGATCGTTTAGAATTCTTTTCGCTTATCACTGCACCTCACAGCAAAGAACGTTTGTGACATTTTATTTTTTATGAATTTGTTCTTCAATTAAAATGTTGGTTACCTGGATTATTAGGGGGAAAAAATAAGCCTTTAAAAGTCTGTCTAACTTAACGTCATCTACTGTTTAGATCTCGCCCCGATTTAGTGATCTACGAAGCAGGAGTGCCCAGCTTCACTCTGCCCTTCTGTTGACTCTGCACCCGTGCTGAGTGTTTACACTACAGGCACTGGAAGAGAAAAATTAGTTTTCATTGTATTGATTGGAATAATTTTAATTCTTTTGCAGCATCTTTCTAAAAGTTGCTTATTGACAAACTTTTAGGCACCAGTGCTAAACTGCAGAGCTTGGTTGCCTCTTCACATTTAGGGTAGGTAGTTATTATTTACTTATTATGGTGGTTGTTTATTGATGGCCATTATTATTACTTAGGAACTCGTACTAATTGAGAACTAATTTCTAGTTTGTTCCCCCTTTCTTCTCTGCTGCTCTGTCATACCATCCTCAGAAAGCTCCCCTCGTCCCTGAGATGTGTTTCAGCACTGGGATTAGAAAAACCAGTTGACGTTACAACACAGAATTAAATCTTGGTGTTTCTGTTGGCTGCCAGGGTAAACTTGCATGGCTTTCCGTCTGAAGACAGCCGACTTCATCCCCGGCCTGTTGCAAATGCCCCAAATCCCAGCAGGCTGCTGGAGAGGGGCTGTGACCTGTAACCTGTCTTCTTCTCTCTTCCCCCTCCCCCAGCAATCTGCACATCGGGCTGGCCTCAGGGGTTTCATCCGCTACGGCTGGCGCTGGAGCTGGAGAGTCGCTGTTTTTGTGACAATATTCAAGTAAGTGTTTCCCCATGGTAATAGGAGGGAGGCTGGCTTGTGCTTAAGCGCTAGCAGCGAGGAGCCCTGTGTGTTGGCGGTGCTCACGGCTCCTTGAGAGGCTACTGGTGATTGATTGGAGTTCGAAGCATTTCGTTAACAGTGAGTCTGATTGGTGAGGTGAGAACATAAAGAGGATTTAAACTTTTATAGTTACCCTGGTTTTCAAATCTTATAATGAACCAACACAAAAACTAAAACTGGAAGAGCCCTGTTCCTTACATCTAATCCATGCTGTAACTGACTTGAATACTGTTCTTGACTGTGCTTGGTGACTTCTCTCTGCTTTTGTTTCATCTTTTTTTTCTTTTTTTTTTTTCTTTCTCTGGGAGAGTCTTAAATTGTGTCAGCTGTTTCTGGAAGAGCTTTCTACCCACGCTGATTTGTCTCCTTTTTTCTTACGTGTCATTACTCCTAGTTTATATACACCAGCATTACTCACAATTCTTTGTTCTTGTCCTCAAATGCTTGCAAATTATTGTTTTGTTACTAAGCAGTTGTGTATGTACCTCTTTAGGCCTTCACATTTTCCCTCCACACACAGCCTACGCAGAGATCATGTTCTGCTTCCCTGATTTTCTCTGTCAGCTGTTTCAGTACATTTCTGACAATATAGCATCAAACTAAGTACACTCTTCCGAGTAAAACCATTTTGAACTAGGAATATCTCCTTCCCTGATGTTCAGAATGTTAAATTTATGTGTAGCCCTCAACGTGCATTGACTATACCTGCAAGTGTGTTGTGTTGAAATTCCCTTTCTGCTTTTTAAGATACCAGTGGTATTGACTAGTGCTGATTTTTATTTCCATTATTTCCATCTGTCTAATGTTTTTGGTTCCTTTCTGAATGTCCTCCTCATTCTTTCGTGGTTTCTTTGTTTCTTTTTGTTTTGGTACCTGTTCTTAGGTTTAGTTAATGTACCATTTGCTTTCTCTCACGGAGCTTTGGATTTCTTTAGCTTTTCCTGTCCTTGACATGTAACCTCGTCGTCTTCCACCAGGTGTCCCCCCTGCAGCCACACCATTGCATCTTTTCACTACCCCTTTGTAAAAGCTTTTCGAAGGTTATCTGCCACTGTTGTTTCTGTGATGTCCAAGTTGAAGATTTTGTCCTGCAGCTGTGCAAATTTTGAGTTTCGTGGTATAAAATTACTTAGGTTTACCTTGTGCAAAGGCTAGGGTACCGTTAAAGTGTTGAGAGGGAGAGGAACGTTGCTGTTGACTTGCGGGAGGTGTGCTGGGAAGGATGTGGCTGCTGAACTGAGAACAGAGAGGGTTTTGGGGCTTGGGTGGTGTTTTCGGAGGAGATGGTGTACCCACCCTGGCGGGGAATCTCGTGCCACGAGAGGAGGTGACCCTGCTGGCGTTGTGAGTGTGACTTCGCTCTCGCAGTGGGGACTCTCTGTCAGGCAAGGTCTTGCCGACACACGGATTCAGCTTCTGGGGGTAAAGGTCCTGTGTCAGCACTGACAGTGTCCCAGATCCAGCCAGGAGTTTTGGTAGTGCCTGCCCTCTGGCTGTGCAGCTGCCTGCAGTAAGGTCACAGAGATCAAGGCACTTGTGGCAGGTGCATGTGTGCTCTGGGCAGATGGGCAACGAGGCAGTTAGAGGTAACCTGAGGGTTGCCTTGGTGAAATCCAGCTTTATTTCAGGCCGCGTTTTGCTACCTGTCTTTTTCCACGTGCGACTGCTGACTTCTTCTGTGCCTTATCTTTGCAGCACGGTGAGCACTGGTCTGTCCATGTACCGCAATAAAACCACCATCAGTAATTTTGCTTCGGCGGGAGGTAAGACTGTTATAACCTTGTGTGCTTTTTTGCTTTAAGAGCAAAGGTCATAAGTGAAAAGTGTGAGAAGAAATCCATGGATTTGAGCGGGAGTTTTTTGGGTGAAAAATGCTTCCGTATGGTAAAGGCAACACTTGGTGCATAACCTGCTCTTATAACCACCTGTTTACCAGGGAAAGCATTTTTTATTTCTGCTCTTTATAACAGTTCAGCGTGCTGTTTATAAAACTGCCCTTTTCATGCTAAGTTTTTTGCATGTCTGCTTTTGGCAGCAGGGCTCTGGGCAAGGGATCTGCTTGTTTCACAGGCTTTATTGCCCTTACAGCTGGATGTGCATTTTACTGATCTTTTCTGCCTTATATGGCAGCTACTATTATTAGCTGTTGTTGAACAGGAAAAAAAAAGGAGGGGGAAGGGAAGGGATTATGCTCCAGCCTGGAGAAAGCTTGGTTTTGTTTTATTAGATACTTTTGCTTCTTAGCATTTTTGGGGGAGTTTTTCTGAAGCCAAAGGAGCTTTGTATGGTGTTTCAGACCGTGGTGACTGGATGGTGAGGGTCCCTCCCGCTGGCCACGGCGCTTGGTTTCTGCTCTGTTAAAAGCAGATGCCAACTCACAGAGGGGAGAGATGCAGCAAAGCAGCTCCCTCCATCTGTATGTGATGGCTAGTAGGGGTCTGTCTGTGGTTTCAGTGGGTTTGTGTTTTTTTTTTAGCCTTCACAGGAGCCCTTTTCAGAATGCACTTGGGCCTGCCGGGACTGGCAGGCGGCATCGTGTTCGGAACAGCTTTTGGGTGAGTTGTGACTGCCACCAATGAGTGATGGAGACACAGCTATTCCTTAAGGGTGACTTAGAAGGCGGCCACACACACCAAGCCTTGAATCGTAGGTGGGGCTCCAGAAGCTTCCTTCCTCTCTTGTTTCGAGGGATTTTCTCTATCTCTCTTGGGACCTCATGATGATGACTTTTCTTCCAACCTCTAAACTGGTATTTTTTTTCCTTCTTCTTCTTCTTGATTTGTGTTTTGCTGCTCCTCACTGATCTCAGCAGAGCATCTTACTTGCTGCTGTTTGCATGTTAGAGGAGGCACTAACTACTGTTAAATGGGAGGTTATAAGAACGGGTTACAGACATGTCTTCTGTCCCCCTTCCTTGGCACGGTCACTGATGAAACCAGTGGTTGTGCACAGAACTGTTGGGCTTTAATTTTTTTACAAAATAGCCCCCTCAATGCCAAAATGTAGAGCAACAGCCATTAGGAAATACTGAGGAAGAGGTGGCATGGCTGGACTGCACAACCTAAGGTTGTAGAGTGGCACTTCTCTTTTGAGTACCTCTTGCAGTCGTGTAGCTCCTAAAGCTCCGTGGGGCATGAAGGAATGTATGGTTCTCTCTCTTGAGGTCTCTGCCCATCAGGCCAATGACCTCTTAATGCAGGAGAAGTCTTAACTTTTCAAGCAGAACTGGGATTTCTTCTCAAAGTACTGACTTGTGAATGTTCTCATAAGTGAATCTGGATCCTACAAGGGCAAGAAAATGAGATTTTCTATGTCCTATGTGGCACCATCAGGATGGTGTCACCTGTGGGCGTGCCTGGAAGCAGTCAAGGGAGCTTTACTGGTGAAAATACAGGTACCTTCAGAGCTGGGCAGAAACTAAGCCGGGGAGTGACTGTCTAAATTATGAGTTAGGTGACCTACAGGGGTTGTTTGGGAACCTTAAATCCTTCCACCCCTTTGCCCTGTGGGTGCCTGTCAGTGAGTGAATTCAGAACGTGTTATTGAAGGGCCTCACAGAGTCAGAGCTGAAGACAGGCCGTGTTTGGTGGCTGGCAATAGCAGTACCTCAGTCTGTGGTGTGATGTGAGCGTTGGGGAACACTACGCTCCACTGATCTCATGGCTGGCCCCTGCATGCTCCTTTTGCCAATGCCAGTAAGTTATTACCGTTGTGTTTCCCTCAGCTGACTTGCGACTTTTCTGCTTCTCTCCTCTAGGATCCCTGCAGGAGGCCTCTTAATGGTCTTGCAGAAGTTTGCTGGTGAGACCTTGCAGGAGAAGAGAAGTCGTGAGCGCAGGGAGCTGTATGAACAGAAGTTAGCAGAATGGTAAGGGACAGCTCTGCCTCTCTGAGTCTTTGACTAGAAATGTGTTTAGATCTGTGTGGTCAAACATTTAAAGAAACTATGGCATGCTAGGTTTTCTAAAATGTGGTTCCTTGGTTTTCGGTGTGTTTCACACAGCAGTCGGATAACTGCTGATTTAGTCTTCCCAGCCTTAAATGTTGCTACATATTTTGTAACAAGGTGTTTTGTTCAGCATTCATGCCCTTCCCCAGCCCAGTAACTCTGCATCGGTTTTTCACTTCTGCAGTGGCTGAGGACAAGCATATTAATATTTCCTTACCAAAGCTGAGAGAGGTTGGAACTCTGCCTTTTCCTTCATTGCTGCCTTCTTCCCATCCCTGTTAAAGAGAGAAAGGAAGAAGGACAGCTGGAGGCTTTGGCAAGAAAAGGCTGTGACACTGGTTGCATGACTTACTAAAACTCACAAGTAGCACCAGTTCTAGAAGAAGCTTTTCAAGGGCTGAGATTCTGCAGCAATGCCTTTGTCAGGAAGATTCAGGCATAAAGTTGCTTTCATCCTCTCTTCTCTCACTAGGCATTCTAGGCTCAGCGTGACCGAAGACTTAGGACAAATGGAAAGCGATGCCCAGGGAAGACCAGAAATGGAGAGAGCAAGAGAATCTAGGAGCTACTGAGTCTTCCCTGGACCTCTGTTGTAAGCAGCCACAAAGTATTTTGATTGTGCTCATAAAAGTCTTCAGTCAAGGGGTCATGGGAGCCTTCTGTGTAGGCTGTTATATCCTATGCACTTATGAGAAAGCGTTTTGTCCAAAACATTGTTCATGGATGCATATCACTGTACGAGAGCTTGGAAGGGCCAAACCTTTTCCACTTGAGAAGGTGAACATGCAGACTCTGCAGACTAGGAAATGTCCATTTATTTGGCAGGGCGTGAGGGCAGCCCCAGAGCCTCGTCTAGAACCCGTTTCACCGCTGAAAATGTCCAAACCACCAGCAATGTAGAAAGATTCAAGGTAAAGGATGAATAGTTTGGATGCTCAAGGTACCCTGACTCTGAAAGCTCATTATGCTCTGGTGACAGCTGCTCTTCAGACAGGGCCTGAAGAACTTACTGTGGAAGCGCAGTGCCAGAGTGAGCGGTTCTTCTCTCGCCGTCCCCCTCCCACAGCTTGGACTGCACAGGCTGGGACTGGTGCTGTTTTGCCAACAGTGGTTTCTTCAGTTTTTTTTCAGAAAACCATGTTTGATTCCTATAGTACCTGTGGGTTTTTGGAATCAATAGTGAGAAAGGCTGGAAGAGCTGGGAATGATATGGAAATACCCTGAAAAAGATACGGTTTGGTTTCTTCAATAGAAGTGTGGCTGAGGGGGCCACGGAAAAGATGTCATGTTTCGTGATGGTGATGGTGGAGGAATTGGTACTGTGGATAGTTTTAAGAGCAACAAAAAGGCCTCTAATTTTATGTAAAAGTTGGAAATTAGGGGATTGCCTTTGGGGAAAATGTGGTTCAAGACACTCAATAAAGCCATCTAGCAGTGGTGATTGTGTCTGGATGATCTTTATGTTAGTACAACATGTACTTCATGTTAGTACAGTATTGGCATTAGAGAAATGTACTCGAGTGATATGCCATGAGAAGAGCTCCATCTAAGATCCCACCTTCAAGCAATGAAGTCTGCTAGTGGTGTCAGACATTCCTCTGTCCAGGCAGTAACAAAGACAAGAACTAGAAGAGTGCCAGCCCTGTTCATTATTTTGTGCCAGAGATCAATGTTAAGTCATAACTGTTACTTCTGGGTAGGGTTGAAATTAATGTAATAAATTGTCTGTACCCAAAAGTGTCAGGTGGCCCATCACCCTTTCCCTTGAACCAGAAGGCCAGAGCTCTGGTCTTGTCTTTGGAGACTTTTTCTGCCATGACAGGGATTTACATTCAGGCAGGGGGTTCAGGTCTCCTTCCCACAAGAAAAGAGTAGTCAGTCTGTTTGGTTGAGTGCTTTTTCTATGTTACAGCTGATTACTGTTGATTGGAATATGAACAGTCAGTCTCACAGAGCGTATTCCACCCACCCAAGGCAGATTTCGGCACAACTTGCTTCCAAGGAGCTCTTGTGTTTTCTGACTTCCAAAATGAGCATGTTATTTGTTGAACACCTCAGTGTAGTTCATTTTTCTGTTGAAGAAATACACACATTTTGGAGTTGGCAACCACCAGCTTTGACTTTCTATTTGTAAGTGAAGGACCTGAATAAGCAGGGCTATGGATATGTCTCTCCCCCTTTCTGTTTTAAGCTCTGCATGCAACTCTGACAGTGTTACTGTCCTCTGCCCCCTCAAAGAACAAAATAGCTTTTCTGAGTTGCATTTTTGCTATCATGGTTACACAGCGATGTTTTATCTTCTCCTTTTCTCTTTTTCTTTTCTCCACCCAATATCCCACACTCTTATCTGTACAGCAGTTCTGATGACATTGAGCTCTATCATTGCTCAGTCTTTCTCTATTCCTGTTTAATGGTAGTTGCTGTGATGTCTAAAAAAATGCTAATTTTCTTGTGTCCAACCATTGATGCAGGGACGTTCTTCCATGGGAGGGTAGGCAAAGCCAAGGTGTAGCAATTGCATGGATTTTCTCACCATGGAAGGGAGGAAGGAAGGAAGGGCTGCTGGATGTCCTCATGCTACACGTTAACAAGGAGAAGCAGAGACTTCCATCTACACTCAAGATTAGAAGCCGTTTTTAAATTTGTTTCCTTTTTTCCTGCTGAATTTAGTTCCCTGCACTTCTTTATTTCTTGTATTCAAAGTCGCTGCCCAAACAGGGAGTGAAAAGTTGGGTCAGAGTTTATTTTTTAAATCTGTGTGCAAGGAATTCTTCACGCCCCACTTCCTCCCCTGCATGGCACTAAAAGTTGCTGGTCCTCCGCTTTCCGAGTCGGTGACACAAATAGCAAGAACATCTTACACTGGATTTTGCTTTTGCAGCAAACCTCCTTTTTTGAGGAGGGAGATGGAAGACCTGTTGTAAGCTGAGTATCGAGCACCAGAGCTATGCTGCTCGGTTAATCCCTGACAAATCAACAGACATGAGGTGTGTGTGGAAGTTAGTTACACACTGGGAACCTGAGTGCTGCTTTGTCACTGCTGCTGAGCACACCAAACAGAGCTGTGTCTTGGTGCCAGCTGTACCTGTTACAGCTTTGTCAACCAGCAGCATCACCTACCTTGATGCTGCACCATGTGTGTCTTCAGCAGCTGCCAAATGGTGACTGGGACTCATGCGAGTAATTGAAAGGCTCTTAACACTTCCCAGCACGTAGAACAGACGTCTTATTACCAAGGAAAGGAAAATCAGTTTATCATTTCTCTTTTGAATACAATTGAAGGAGGAACTCCATGAAGAAACATTATATACAAAATACCCTGTGGTAACAGCAGTCCACCTGATACAAAGACCCAGATGTGAAGCTGAAAAGGTCTCACAGAAACCATTTGTGTGCAATTCACTGAATACAGCATAAGGCAATAGAAAACATCATTCATAGTATAAGTGCTTAAGGAAAAAATAAACCACATAAACTGACCATCAAGAATATAAAACCAAACTGATGCTAAACTTATTTGTCAGTGAAATATTCCTTAAGGAGTTACTTAAAGTGTCACAGAAGTCTGTGGTGATGTAGAAAGTTTTGGCACAGTGCAAAAGACAAACCCTTCTCCAGGAGGCTGTACAATCATCAGGCAGAGTATGGGACAGTCAGAGGGAAAACATTGCTGGTGGTACAATTGCTGGAGCTGTGGTGTGGTTGGTAAGGTGTAAATGCAAGTGGTTACAGCAGGAAAAGAAGCACAGTGTTGAAAACAAGCAAAGTAAATACAAAAAAGAAAGGGTGTTTAGCCTGCAAGAAGCTAGTAGTTTGTGCTTGGAAACCAGAAGTATAGCCTGAAAGGAAATTTGAGAAGTGTGAGACACCATTGCCCCTACACCATGTCCTGCAGTAAGGTCAGGCAGCCTTTTGAAAGAAACAGTGCTTTCTATGTCACCTGTGTTCTGCTTGCAATGAGAATGCACAAGTCCAAAGAGTATAGTTTCCTCATCACCCACCTTATCCTCTTCTCCCTGTCAAAAACCCTCTGTAAGAATATTCTGAAGTTCTCATTTCACTTCATACAATGGGAAAACAGTAAAAAAGTTGATGGGGCAGCATGACTCTGCAGGAGGAGAATGGGAGCAGTGTCTTATTCTTCACTTGTGACTTGATCCCTTAGGCTGTTGTAGCTCAATCCTTTATAAACTGCTTTTAGGCCTCCTATTTCCTCCAGCAATTTCTCTCTCACTATGTACCTATTAGAAAAGAAAAAGCGATGGACAATTCCTTTGCTGTGTCCTAGCAAGGTAAGCAGCTGAAGAACAAAAAGCAGCTGAAGAACAAAACTTGCCACAAAGAGGACAACATGATGCTATCAGACTTTGGTTTGCCCTGCTAACTGCGCATGTGAATAGAGCAGTAAGGGAATGGGTACAGCTTGCAATGGGACAGAGAAAAAGGGAAGAACAAACCTGTGAACTCAAAGGAGAGCTGAGTTAGGTTAGTACGCAGAGTTGCTTAGGAAGCTTGTTGGGGCTTGGGGCGTTTTCCTTTCTTCGCCTCAAAATGAGAAACCACTTTTTCCTACACAGTAGGCAAGAATATCACCCAGATCAGGTGAGTCGTATCCAATGTTAGCATCCTGTAGGGAACTTCCTTCAAATCCTGAATGGGTAGAGAGTGCTGACAGAAGGCAGCAGCATTTGATGCAAAGTAAATGCCCAAGTTGCTGTGACAGAATCCCAAAAAACTGAAGAGTTTACCCTGACAAGCATTCCTCGGCTAATGCACAAACAAAAGCAGACCTGTGTTTATGAAGCAAAGCCGTGGCTTAACATTTCACTACAGTAGGTACGTGTGAGATAACCACTGAGTGTCACAGAAATTTAAGTGGCTTTGCAAGGGTGGGAAGGAATGCATATAAAAGCTTTTAGGTGTGTACTTGCAAAAGCATGTGCACACACATCCACCAGCCTTGGCAGGCTGTGCTGTGTCAAACGTGTGCCTGCACCTCCCAGTAATTCAAGGGATCTTGGTACCCGGGTTAGTGAGGCCATCCTTTCAGGAGAGAAAGGTTATGAGAACTTCTGCCACTGCTGTACACAAGCAATATTAGTTAGCCGTTAGGTGTGCCATCAGTATGTGTCATTCCCTGGAAAGCCTCATAGCACTGGAAATAAACATGAGGGATGTAGTCCCACCTCAAGGTGCTTTTTCATGGAAAGTGTCTGCATTATTGCCTCTGTAGGGGAGAAGGGACATGTATCTGTGAGTATATGTGAGGTCAAGTCCAAATCCAGAAACCCTCCAGCCCAAAGAACAGTACTTGGCAGATACCCATGGGAGGCTGAATATAAAAGTTTTAGCCACTCCCATTTGCAATGTGGAGGTTGTGTGTCGGAGTCCGGAGGTCTCCCAAAGGCCAGCTCTGTGTTACTGAAGAGGTGAGTGGGCACAGGCTACCTGCTGCAACTCTGCAGGCCCCCCCCCGATTTTCATAGAGGCAGCATCAAAGCCAGAGGATCCCGAATTCTTCAGCTGGTGTTGATGCTGATGACACTCATTTTCTGCCCCGTTGCAGGAACGTGGAGGGTCCCCCCAGATGAAATTTCAGCAACTTTTTTGTAACGAGACCACCCTACAGCTTCTGCCACATAGGTGGAGTTTTGCGTTAATTCACATAAGATCACGTTGTCAGTCTTCTTGAGCAGAGTTTTCTGCTGCTGTCATCCGCTTTCGGAGAGCCAAAGAGTCAACACCATAAGCATTGCTGTACAACGAACAGTGGGGTCTGCAGCGCGGAATACACAGGATAAGAAACCTGAGGGGGACAAAGAAAAGATTTTACCTATTCTTCCCGCCTCCACCCACTGCTTCTTAATCCTGCATGTGAGCTAGAACGTTGCAGAGCCGAGACAAAGGGAGCTCACCTGCGGTGGCCTTCCACAAGAGGGCTCCTGCTAAAGACAGAGCCCATCAGAGGAGGGACAGCTCATGATGGGCACTACAGCCAGCTATAGGCTGGCTCAGTGCTTGCTGTGAAAACCTTTGGCTGGTGCAGAGGTCTTAGCCCAAGTGAAGATGTCTAACTAATGTTCTACCCTGTTTAAGCAGAGATAGGACACGGCTTGGCCAGGCACGAGGACCTTTGAGGCGACAGCCAGCCACACGCACCTTTGAGGTGACAGCCGTCTGTTAAAGCAGCGTGGCTTCCATCCCTGCCTGCAGACAGCAGCCCTTCCAGGCGCTGGAGTTGGGAAACACCACCACTAGAAAAAAACCTGAAGACACCACCGCTGGAATAAGCCTGGCAAACCTTTATAATGAAAGAGGACTGTGGCAGAATGGTTTTTTTCAGTAGGTGAACTCCCCGCCACTTCCATCACAAAACCCCCCCAGAATTTATGCTAACCAAGGCTCTAGTATCTGTTCCAGACAGGGTCTTCCCCAGAGGAAAACATGAGTGGGTGGTCAGGTTTGGAAATGAGACAAGTGGACTGAATGATAGTTTCTCCTCCTTTCCGTCCCAAAAATGTTAAGCGTTTTAGATCGCTGCAGCACACAGCGTGACAAATTCATGACTTCCAGGACTCTACAGCTGCTACTCTCTGGCAGTACCCTGGCAATTCAGCATGCTGTGGTGAGAGCAGGAAACGCAGTCACCTGGATAATGATGTGAATAAAAACAGTTAGCTGCTAATCTTTCCTTAAATCTCGACTTGAAAAATGTCTTTTTGGAGGGGACACAGCCCTGAACACAGCTGAGCTTTCACACCAAAATGAACATAGTGCTTTGCAGTCATAAAACCTTGGTGAGCCAGATTTCTCCCCAGCTCACCCTTCACACCACCTCGTTATGGAAAGTAACTCCTTTTAAAACGTGAGTGCTTCCTGTGCAAGCCTTAGAGGAGATGCTTTTCCATTCCTCCAGTTGCCGAAGAGAATGGAGGTGTCTCAGAAGTGGACTGGCACTGCTAATCTTACTGGGAAAGCTGGAGTTGTCTCCTTGTTGTTCACCTCTCCCTCACCACCATTGGATCGGTCCTTCGTTTCTGTCACCAGGGATGTTCCCATGTTTATGCATCAGATCAGGCACACAGCTCATGGGGCATCAGCCAGAAATAACCTCTAGGGGATGAAGCCACATGCAGGACCTGCAGTAGTGATGAGCTACCCACAGCTGAGGCCAACAGGGAAGGAACTAAAGGACTGCCCAGTTCTTAGTTAGGAAGCACATAAAATGAGCACAAGGGCAGTGACAAATGTCACTGCAAATCCTGACAGATGGATGACAGGGCTACAAACCCACCTCTCAGATATTAACCAGCTTCCTTACACAGGTTCAGAGGAGACACTGACAGTCAACGTTGTCAAATGTTCCTTTTGTTTCATCTTTCTCTTCATCCCCATTTAGTCCATAAAAATTTTAAGGACATGAATGCCACAAAAACTTGAACACATTCCACACAGGGCCCGTTCTATGGAGAAAGTGGCTTAGCAGCCTGGGAAATTCAGTCCTCTAACATTTCTCATTTCTAAAAATTTGAAATGACTCAAAAAAAGCAATGCCCCACAAGCAACATGAGCATCATTCATCTAGTTACCCAACAAGGAAACACATGTCTGAGTTGCCAATAGGGCCCTACTGCTTTTATTTACCCTAAAGGACAGCACACATTCACATTAAGAGCCACATATGGTTTTTGAGGTAAAGTCACATGAGAATCTCATAGTATTTGAGAAGCTATTTTTGCCAAGAGAAACATAGTGAAGAAAACTACCTGCAAATACGATCTGGTCACACAGATGATGTTTCAGATGTCACTTTAGAGCTCATGGATGGTTTTGTACATTCTTTCATACCCTCTTCCACTGAATCCTGAGGCTTACAACAGTGAGAACAGACTGAAAAAGAACATCCCTCATTAGTGTTTGGAATTCCATAAGACATAAAAGTGCTGAATCCAAGTGTCTTCTTCAACAGAGTAAAGTATAACTGAGACTAGGAAGAAAGGAGAGAAGAAATTAAAGAAAGATAAATATTTTAGGTTTAGTTCCTTCTATCTTTCCTTGGCAGGACTCATCTGTGCAGTACATCTGAATATGTGCAGCCTATTGCCATAGTCTAATCCAATAGAAAGCTCTGTTATATATAGATGTTATCTATACAGTGTCATATGGATAAAACAGTTCTCATTAGCACAGGGCTGGGACTTCAGACTGGCACAAAGACAGATTGCTACATAGAATCATAGAATGGCCTAGGC
>NW_009709845.1:6742-8154 GCF_000703405.1 Apaloderma vittatum | reverse complement strand
AGGCCAAAAGCATCCTAGACCTTATCAGAAGTGGTGTGGCCAGCAGGACTAGGGAAGGGATTGTTCCCTGTGCTAGGCACTGATGAGACCATAACATGAATTAAGTTTTGGGACTAACTACGAGAAAGTCATTGAGGTGCTGGAGCATGTGCAAAGAAGGGCAATGAAGCTGGTGAAGGGTCTAAAGCACTGCTGAGGGAACTGGGACTGTTTAGTCTGGAGAAGCAGAGGCTGAGGGGAGACTTTATTGCTCTCAACAACTACCTGAAAGGAGGTTTTAGGGAGATGGGGGTCAGTCTCCCAAGTAACAAGCAATAGGATGAGAGGAAATGGCCTCAAGTTGTTCCAGGGGAGCTTTAGATGGGATATTAGGAAAAAATTCTTTAATGGAAGAATGGTGAAGCACTGGAAGAGGCTGCCCAGGGAAGTGGTGGAGTCACCTTTGCTGGGGTCTAGACCTGACATTTCAACACACGCTTTAGTGTTATGGTGGTGTTAGTTTGACAGTTAGACTTGATGATCTTGGAGGTCTTTTCCAGCCTTAGTGATTTTGTGATTCTAGGCACTATCACAGAGCTGGGTGTAGGCTGGTGGAGTTGCTCCCTCTCCACAACACCCCTGCTAGGCCACCTCTGCAGCTGGTCTTGCTCAGTCCCATCCACAGCAGCACAGTGGGTCAGCACAGTCAGGGCCAAAATCAACTCGGATGTAACACAGATCTTGGTGCTTCTCTCCCTGCCTTACCACCATGGTTACAGCCTTCGCAAAGCCCTCGGGAGGCTGTGTGTCTGCAAGGTGGGTTGGTCCTGTCTAGGCAGTCTGGACTGGAGGCCTGCCTTCTGGTTGCTCATGAAAGCCTCTCATGCCAGGCTGGCTCAGCAGGGTAGATTGGTTAGAGGCTAGATCTGGTTTTAGTCAGATGAAGCACAGGCAGAAGACTTTGAAGCCCTGTCTGACTGAAACTTTTGCGCTGTTCTTCCCTTTCCACTCCATACTAAACTCATTGCTGCCTGTATTTCAGGTGTGCTATTTACCCTAGCAAATAAACAACTGATTTTCAAATAATGACTTACGATGAAGATGTATATATAACTGTATGTGCTGTTGGGGCTTCCCAACATTAGCCCGTTTTAGCAGCAGCTCTTTCAGGCATTAACCTGGCTACAGAGAGGACACAAATGATTAAGTCTGCTGAATCATAAGCAATTTAATGCTGTCAGCCAACAGCTCTGTCCCTCCTCAAAAGAGAGACTACCAGAATCTGGACAGGTCTTTCTGAGACTCATCATTCAGGAGTGAACCTTGAGAGGAGGAATGACAGAAGCAGAGTTCCACTGTGGCTACATGTGCAGAAAAGGTGGCATGTGGTTGCAACATCTTCTGAAAGACAGAAAAGAAAGAACCCCCAAAGC
>NW_009709845.1:0-6711 GCF_000703405.1 Apaloderma vittatum | reverse complement strand
CAGCAGGAAACCAAACCTTTGTATACTGGGGGAGGAGGTAGGGAAGGAAAAAAAAAAAAAGGCAAAAATAAAATTATGCCAGTCTTGTAGCTTTTTCAGTACTGAGGGATTTCAAAGTCTAACCTGCCCACTTCATGGAGAGAAAAGCAGAGAGACTACCCTGACTTCCTTATAAGTTGTGTTTTTCTTCTGGGTACCACCTGAGCCCTGTAAAAAGGACATGAGGATTTTTGCTTTTCATTCTCCATTACTTTTCCAGATAATTCCTGCTTCTGCTTAGCTTCTGTTTTTGCTTAAGCTGTGGCTTTTATTTCTATTTAGTCCTTGATCGTAGGCTGTTTCTGGGTTGTGTAATCATTTTAGACACTTTATAAATCAGAGGATGCCTATTCACTTACTCATTTTGCCAACAGGTAGATAAACTACCTTTTAATTTACCCTAAAATAATAAGCTGTGCAACAAAGCCACAAACCATGGACACAGTAGGTAGATAAAAGGAATAAAAAAAAACATTCTATGATTCTATGAAAGCATTGCTGGTGCTAAAGTATGTCAAAAGTGTTAGCTAAGTGGGGCGAAAAAAAAAAAGGTTTCTCATATTACCAGGAACTGCAGGTCCCTATGGGATGAGGAGAAAGTAAATGAATAATGGAATAAAACTTAACTCAAACTAGTCATCATTTCAGTGCCCCTTGAGACCAGCCTGGCTTGGAAATATACTGTTATTTGCGTGAAAAAAAATTAACAATTTTGCACATCTTTGGTCTTTTTGACCAACTCCTTCTTTCAAAATACTTCTCGGTTTTTATGACAACTAAAAATTCTGTAAGAGAGTTTTGTTGTTTTTCATGTATCAAGACTTACAGTAAGTAAAAAAAATCCCTAACAAAATAGATCTAGAAGCAATGTAAACATGAGAAAGCATGCTTTAAAAATAAATTTGAGCTTTTTATTCCCTTTGTTTCATAATTCCCCTTAGACTATTCAGAATAATGAGTTCCTATGGCTCTCTGCCAAAACCTTGAAAAAAAATTGTTTTACCATCGTCAGGAAACTAGAACATAACCCGCAGCACGCCATTGTCAGGAAAAAATTGGGGTTTATACAATAATAAAAATGCGGATAGTTTTGAAATAGTAATTTTTTAATATTTTACAATTCATTAAAATACAACCTGTGTAAAAGCACAAAAAACTTGGCTGGTCAGCCAATACTTCTTAAAATTTATATTAATTATGTAGAAATAAGAGTATCAGTTTCTCAGCTCTGGTATTTTGTGTCCTGTTGGGTTTTGTATTTTTGAGGGCCGGGTTTGGCTGGTCAGAGCCTGTCCCGCTACCCCCAGCTGGGGAGCAGGGCAAGCCGGGGACAGTCCCACTCTGGGGCATCGAGCACCCCCATGGGAACTGGGGCAGGTCAAGGCCAGGCTGAGACATCAGTCCCTGTCGGGGATCAGAATCAGGCTTGGTGAAGAGAACTGGTATCTAGTGAAGCTGGCTGGCTGCAGTCATGCACCTCGTGCCATTTTCTACCCGCCCTTTCAACATCAAAAATAGGCATCTTTAGAATCTTTTTTTGGGAAATACTGTCGTGTCCCTGGAACTATGCTTAATCAGTGCCTGCACCTGTCTTTTAAGCTTGATATTTACAGGATCACTGGCTTGGAGCAACTTGTCGAAAGATTATTTCAGACTGACTTGTATTTCATCTCTCTGAGGTATGGAATGCCAGTTCTATAAAAGGAGGTGAAGAAGTGTGTGACTTTATGGCCGTTTTCCACCTGATTTCTTACTAGTCCCTTAGATTTTTTTCCCCTGTACATAAAAACTACACAGTTGCATGGTTCTGTCAGTGGTTTGCCTTTTTGTGATACTAGCTCTGACAAACGTCCCTCTATAACTAAATCTTTATTAAGTTCAGGCAAGACTTTAAAGTACATCCAACGCACTGATGTAATTTATAATAATACAACTTGCCTTCCCAAAGGCAGGTATATAATTTATAGTCTTTGTAATCTTACCTTTAACGGGAGGCATAGCATATGTTTCTTGTCTCAAAACTTGCATAAGCCTTTCCACTGATTCCCTCTCAGCAAGCTGGGAAGGATCTTCTGTGCTTGATACTACTCCCCCCAAAAAAATCTAAAGTTCTTAACGTAATAATTTCATGACTGACTTCTAGTGGCTTATCTCTTTATAACATACCCTTCTCCTCCCCAGCCCAGCTACCTGCTTCTATGTCTGCACTGCTTCTGGACTGTGCCAGCATGAACATCTGTGAAATCAAGCAGCAAATGAGATTGAGCTGAGAAGACTAGAAAACAGCCTGCTTCCTTCCTTTTCGCTGATCCAGTTCACCAACATAATAAATGTGTCAGCCTGGCACTGGGGATGGCACAGAGACAACCAAAAACAGAAACAGCTTAAATGGGCTTGTTCTGCTAGTGAGTGCATACCCATGTGTTGACTTGCTTTGCCATTTAGACCCTGCTCAGTGTCTCCTTGAATACATTTGACACACTTACCAGCTCCAGAACTGGAACTCTTTGTCTGAGTGCGTAATTTCGTTAATCATCCTGTCGTGAATCTTTGGCCTGGGCTGTACCACAGTGTTTGTCCCTGACAACGTTATGGTATAATGTGATGACATTTTCTGGTTTCTTTTCACTGAGCGTTTCATGAATCTCTTCCTTCCAGTGACATGTTTGAGAAGTCATTTTTATATGCATGTTAGTGGATATTTTAACCTCTTTTTTTCAACAGCAAAAAGCTATTAAAGGTCAAGTTGGGTGGGGGTCTAAGCAACCTTATCCAGTTAAAGATGTCCCTGCTCCCTGCAGGGGAGTTGGGCTAGATGACCTTTAAAGGTCCCTTCCAGCCCAAACCATTCTATGATTTTATATGTAATTATGTTGCAGCTGTTACTGTTTCTTTCTTTCCCCAGAGTTTGGTCTGTAACCTACGTAAATCATCTTCCAGAACAATATGCATAAAGGGCATAATCCACAGACTATGTACTGAATTCATCCCTCAGTTGGCCAGCTATGTCCTGCTGACAAATGAGTTCTCAGAACCATCTTAATAGGCCTTTTAATGCAAAATAGAAAGCGTCACAAACTAACCTTGTCAAAAGATGCATTGTACTGCGTAGAGACTGTTTCAGATGCTGCTCGATTCTTATCTGAAGGCTTGGAAGGCTCTTGGGATTCACATCGTTTCTGTGCATTGTGTTTACTTAGAGGATGCAATAACACTGTCACTGTGTTACACAAGAGCGTACAATAATAACTGGAGCTGGCTAGGAAGCAAGTTTTTTGTTCTACAGGAAATTCCAGCTTGTCAATATTTTGTTTCATGGAGCGCTGGAACAAAACATGTTGGCTCTGCAGCCTTTCTGGCAAAAACGGAACAATGTATTTCTTCGCCAGCTGACAAGCCTGGGGAGCCAAGAAACCAACTGAGCAGTTGGCAGGTTGCCAGGGGAGCTGGATAGCCAGTCAGCTGAGGTACAGTAAGCAGCCAGCTTGGCTGGGTTTCTGGCCAGCGGCCACAGCCAGATCACAGCTTAAACTTCTGTAGAAGGTTTTGATACCAGGATGATCTGGCAGTGACAGTGCCAGTTTGTTCCATTAGAAAATGGTCAAACAGCCTCCCAGTAACTGACTACTGTCAGAAAAGAATGTAACTGCATTGCACTTCGGATTCCTTATGGATTTCTTCAGCTTTTGCCCTGTGATTTGTGCAAACTTTCATTGCTAGAATGAGCTGATTAAATCAATGAATTTTTCCTTAAGGATCAACAATGATACCCAAGCTCATGAGGGGGGTTTTCAAGGTGTCTTTCATTACTAATTTTGTGATTATTGTTATTCAAATGCCTTTGCGTGCCAGTGTGCTCCTGCTAACCAGAAGATATAGTTACTGTAGACAGTATGCTGTAAGATTGAAATAAACTCTTATGTCTGGTGTCAGATAACACAGTGTCTCACTGTCTTCAGTCCATCTTTCTGAATGAATTTAAGTTGGGATGAATGTGCCAAAAATGCAATAACGAGAGATACATCTTTCGAACTAGATCAAAGAGACTGATCTTTATTAGGTAATTGGTAATATTGAGGTCAACACTGATACTGAGAACCCTCTTAATTGGCAGAACGAGCCATGCTCAAGTGCTAAGTTTGCTGAATGTAGCCTTAAACGTTATTGCAGAATTATTGTGCTGTTCTAGTTATTTTTTCCGTTTGGTGTAATTTTTGTCTTCCTGCAATTTATGGTTGTAAGGTCATCATACAAGGTATCAGCTGCTTTTTTTAAAATGTTTAGATAATTGCTGTTGTAGGATAAATCTCTTAATTTCTTAAATTTACAAATACTGTACACTCTGTACACTTCTCTCATTTGTTTTCAAGCAGTTGCTGCGTATATTTCCTTTTTACAGTCCAGAGATGTCATATACAATCGTTGCTTCAACTGTGGTGACTCCAGGGAACAATGGATTCCCTTCTAAATGCTTAGTTGTAATCAAATTTTCTGCAACTTCATCTATTTAAGTAGTCTCTAATACTCCTGCTGTGAAATCAGAGGAACAACAGATGCTTTACTGAGCTACATTACAAACCTTGTTCCTTCCACATGTAAATAAACCTGACTCTTATTTTCTCTCTCAAATTCAACTGCTGCAGAGATACTACAGCAGTCGGTGAATCCATCCTCTTACCATCTGGATTCTAAATGAATTTTATGGCAGTTGCTTTGGTTTTCACTGGCCATTTTATTTTCTATGTGGGGCCCAGTTTATTGCTGTTTTTGCAGAGTTTATTCTTGAACTGGAAATTGTTTGCATTGTGAGGCTTTTACCACAATGGAAATAGACTTAATGTGCTGTTCATGGTGTGCTTTCCTCTTTATTCCTGGTGCATTTGTGACACAGTTTGCTCTGCTACTGCAAGATATCTTAAAATGGACTCTTCCTCTCAGATGCAGTAACGTGAGCATATGTTTTAGTCAGTCTCAATGAGTATGTCCATTTGGATTGCTGGTTTTTATATTCCAGACACAAATAACTGCTGTTGTGTGTCATTTAGGTCTCTCTGATTTTTAATTTCCACAGTGTTGCCACATAGTCGGAGATTATTTCCTCCCCAATATAAAAGTATATAAAAGAAATGTTTAAAACAGAAATGTATATAAAAGAAAAAGTATATAAAAGAAATGCTTTTAAAAAGAATGTGTTTTAATGAAAGCATTATTGTGTTTTCCACAAAAATAGGGAAGGGAACTTCCAAATCCTTATACTGCTTGGTGACACCTTTTCAGCAATATTAAGAGTATTAATAGCTTATCTTAAACTTCATTTTCAGTTCTTTCAAAAAAAAAATAAACCCAAAAACCCCAAAAAAATCCAAAACAAAAACAAAACCCCAAAACAAACAAGGAGTGTTAAGGAATCAGTCACCTAAGACAAACTACAGAGTGCTTCACTCCTCCATCCACGTGGTTGTATAAAAGGTCATTGTGCTACAAAAAATCCTGAAAAGCCCTACCTCAGAGAGAGGGAATTATTACCCCAGGGAGTTGCCAGTGTGAAAAATGGCAGCTGTAATGCTCCTTTTCAGGGACTTCTTTGCAAATCACTGTGTGAAGATGGGAATCCTTGGCCAGAATGAGGCAAAGAATAGAAATGCCTGAAAAGAAATACAGTGAGTTGTTCTGTACTACCGTAAGACATCTGAGTAGCTGTTTCTGAGCTACCTTTGCTGAAGGCCATTTCATTTTCCTAATGAAATTTTTCCAGGAAAATCTCTCTTCAGAAATGTTACATTTACCTGGCCTATTGAGAACCAAACAAGTTAAATTTTTCAACTGTTCGGTCCCCATGTGTTGCCTTATCTAGTTGAGAGGCATCCCTGCCCATGACAGGGAGGTTGGATTAAATGATCTCTAAGGTCCCTTCCAACCTAGGCCATTCTATGATTCTGTGAATTGTCACTGAAGCTGAATGTAGCATAAATGTAGAATGTAGACAGCATCTGAAATGTATTTCCAGAATACACCCAGTTTAACTAAACTGTTGCATGATGCATGGAGTACAGCATCTGGAGTCTGTTGGGTCAGTAGCAGAATGGGCAGGGTGATGATAAACTACACTAGAGTCTAAAGAGGAAAGATTTAAATTGCATCTAGGTTTGTGCGTAGTGATTACAGTAATGTCTGTAATATTCAGTCATTAAATCAAGGTACAGCTTGAAAAAAACGCAAGCCTGGGCCTTTCTGGAAGAAGCAGCTCCATGATTTTGCCTTGACCAGTAGGATGGCTTCTGAGGATAAGTCTTCATATTTCTTTGTTGCAAAAATGTGACATCTAGAAAATACAGTATCTGTTGCAGAGCAACAAAAATGTTCCACTGTCTTATCAGTAGCTTCAGCTCCCTTGATTGTGTCAGTGAATATTGTTTTTCAAGAGCTAAATGTAGCTTAAAATCATACACCTTGAAAAGACCATGTATTACTGGGTATTGTAGACCAAGAACCAATGATGTATTAGTTATTCCTGTAATTAAGAAAAGTAATTTTGGAGCCTGTTGAAAGGAAAGTCTCTTCTTTGTGGTTACTGATGCTTTAAAGCCATATATATATATAATATATATATGTATAAAATATATATGTATAAAATATATATATGTATAATATATATGCATAAAATATATAGGT
>NW_009709844.1:0-2345 GCF_000703405.1 Apaloderma vittatum | reverse complement strand
GTTCATACTTTCAGGAGAACAAATCAAAACCTGTCTTCCAGTTTTAAGGCCAAAAGATTTTTCTAGTCCAAGAATCTGGATAAAGGACAGGACAAGCCACTTGAGAACACTAAATAAATTTAATCAATTCCTACTGGTTGTTACTTCTTTTAATATTGATTTGATGGTGGGTTTTGTTCTGTTGTGTTTTTTTTTCCCCTGTGTGTTATGTGTAAAAATAGGTGAAAATAGCTTGGAGAATATTTTCAGTTAGTATGACAAAGCAGAACAGGAGCAAACTTTCTCAGCTTAAGCATGGGTTTTCCCTTCAGGGTGGCTTAATTGTATAACTGGAAAAACATTTAACTCTTCTTGTGTATGTTGGAGGAAAAAAGAATATGCACAAAACTGCTACGATGGGTAACATCTGTGTGATTTTCTCTCTACAGGCATTTCTGGAATTGTGGATCTTCCAGTGTAGTGCAGAGTGCTAAAACCATCCTCACAGCTGGTAAGAGTGTCTGTGACTTCTATCAACAGAGGCCTTCTGCTTTCACGTAATAAAAATGCTAGCTCCCCAAACCTAGCTATTTGTGAAATGTCTTTTCTTTCCCCTGTCTTACCTGCTTTTTGGTTTATGTATAGTTGCGCTTTCTTTTACCCTTTAAAACAAACTCTAGTTGTCTTCTAGCCAGCCAGTTACATAGAGGAACATGTATTTTCTAGTAGTGCTTTTAGTGTTTAAAATAGGGGTTCTGAAGTTTGAATGAGGTTGAGCAAAGCAATTGCGATCCTTTGCCACAGCCACAAGTCCAGTTTGAGCTAGGAGGCTTGGAGGAGTTTAGTTTTCTTACTTTTAGCATCATTTAGCCTGTTTTATTTTATAGAATAGCATTATAGAATGTTAGGGGTTGGAAGGGACTTCCAGATCCCAGAGATCATCCAGTCCCCCCGCCCTGCCAGAGCAGGATCCCCTAGGGCAGCCACACAGGAACACATCCAGGCAGATTTTCAAAGTTTCCAGAGAAGGAGACTCCACACCGTCTCTGGGCAGCCTGTGCCAGGGCTCCGTCACCCTCACGGTAGTTTCTCCTCATGCTGAAGCGGAACTTCCGATGTTCTAGCCTATACCCATTAATCCTTGTCCTGTTACTGTGAAGAGACGGGCTCCTTCCTCTTGTCCCCCACTCCTCAGGTATTTATGTACATTAATAAGATCCCCTCTCAGACTCCTCTTTTCAAGATTAAAGGGCCCCAGTTCTCTCAGTCTGTGTTCATCAGCTGCCTGAGCAGATGGCGCATGCCAGCACACCTCACTGCAAATTATGTGTACAAAGTTTGCCGGTGTCTGTACAGGATACACAAGCACTGTCCAACTACTTGTCTCCACATGACAGCTCTAGAGCAGCATGTGCCTTAGCCTTTCTTTTCAAAAGGAAATAAAGGATACTGCAGCCAGGCAGGTCTGCCGGGAAACTTCAGGGGAGTTCTGATATTATTACTTCAGGGGAGGTGTATTGTAGCCAAGTGACTATCTTACAGCAAAAAACTGAACGTGGATCCTCAAGTAAAATCAGATACAACTGACATTTGCACTGAAATGTTGTGGATTTGGTTCCATGTGTGTTAGGTCTATGTTAGGCTGTGTCCTGGAAGAAGAGAGGCTAAGGGATGAGGCAGTGATTTTTCAAAGTTGCCCAGCTCTATAGGTGTTAATTTGGGGGATGGAAGGACTTACTTCAGGGCCTGGAAAACATCACATGTGGGTTTGGTGAGGGTCTGCAGCAGTCAGGATGCTTTAAAAGCGTTCCTTTATTTAGCATTTAGGTACAAGGCTGTACATGAGAAGTGTGCTGCCATACCAGTTAAGAGTTTTCTCAGGAATCTCCACATTTACTGTGCCTTGGTCATTGTCTGTGCAACGTGCTTGTGTGCAGCATCATCGGGCCTTCAGAGTGAGCCTATTCTCTTTTGCATGCTTTTGTACTGTTAGAAGTAATTTTTGTTTGTTGTTATTTACTCTGTTATGGATGTGTCAGGAGGGTTATTTGCAGTGTGTGACCGATGGATTGGGTTATCATTGTTCAAGAGAAATGTTTTAGTTAATGTAGTAAGGACCTAGTATTTGAGTTACTCTTCCTAAACATTAATATTTTCTGAGTTTTGTGTCTTTTTTTTTTTTAGGGGCAAAGAAATCTTTAACTTACAGCATGAAGAAATTATATAAAATGACAAAGGGATGGTTAAGGAAGACGTCTTGAGTCTTGACATGCTGTGTATGGGTAAATAAATGGTACCTTTCCTCTAAATATTTTTGCAGATGTTGCTTTGCCTGCTTGAGAAGATTGAAGTGCATGAAAGAAGTC
>NW_009709843.1:0-25394 GCF_000703405.1 Apaloderma vittatum | reverse complement strand
TTATCTTTATAGACAATGGAGTATCTTATTAACTGGAGTTGGGATAATAAAAGGCTCTGACTCTTCTGTAGCTGCTTTTCAACTTACAGTTTGCGTTTAACAACTGTTTTTAAAATGTGTAGCAAAGGAAGACAAAAGCACAACTATGCCTTGTCATATCAAGCACCCACAAAGGCTTTCACAGTCATTCACCACTGATGCAAAATGCTGTAAGAAAAGACTTCTCCCCAAAAGCCCAGTCAACATTACAGACAACTTATTGGGTCAATGACAGCAAAAAAAACCAAAACCATCTTGCAAACAGGTTGGAGATTGATTCATTTATGCATCTCATTGAACGCAGTAAGATTTTGTTGCAAAACCAACAAATACATTACATATTTATTCCCTCCCAAAAACAAACCAAAAAAACCAAACCCACACCACAAAGCTACGCACACACACAAAAAGAAGTCTGCCTAGAAAAGCAGTCTTCAGCGCTGAAGAGCTTAAAGAATACACCAATACAAGCTATATGTCAGGATTAACACAGGTGCAAGGATCCTGCTGGGACAAGATAACAAACTGGATGATTCTTAAAGGTCCCCTGCAGCCTTATTTTCTAGGATTTTATAACAGTACACTCTTTGCAGAATAAGTGGCAACACATAGAACAATTTGCACCAAGAACATATTTCTTACCACCAACCTTCACACATACTTCCCACACACACCACCCACAGCCTCACAACAAACTGGGAGAAGCAAACGATAAGGCAGAAGAGGGCAATTCTGCCATTGTGGCACCCAGCACGTACGGGGCTGCAGCACTCAGGCTCTTCATCAGAAGACGTGGGCACACACATCAAGAACTCCGTAAGCAGAATATTGCTATAACCTAAGGTAATAGGAAGGAAAAATAATAATAAAAAAGTAATGTTCTACACATGCTTTGCGCTCAAACACGTTCCCACTCATCCCTGCCAAGAAAGGAAGCTGGGATGGTTGGACTGTCTCCCTAAACAACGACAACTGAGATCTTACGCCAGTTCGGTATAAAGACTTTTTTTTTTAATTTTTAAAGCACAGAGTATCAGTTCTTAAATTACATTTTCCCCTTCTTGACCTTATCCAATTGTCTGCACCACAGTAATAACTTCAATTACTACTGGTCTATTGTGTCTACTGAAGAACCTGTGATCCATATCTATTTGCCTTGCTTGTTTCATGAAAATTACTACTTCTCTTACAACATCTGCCTTCCTATTAATACAAGCTATTTAGAAGAAGACTACAATAGACTTCTGTGATAAAGGTCAAAGATCCTGCTAAAACCCTAGGGAAAAAAAAAAATCTGCTAAATTACACTGCCTGCTCTTCATTCAAGAGAATAAAATAGAATCCCCAGTAATTTACCTGGAATTGACATCTATCCAGCTAGCATCTGCTGATCTATATGTATGCTCCTGGATTTGCCTTTTTTAATTGTAATCATAATTTCATACTCCAATTCTCTGAAAACTCCTCCAGTATTTCCAGGTTTCTTAGAAATGAGTATTACTGGACCAGAGACTATTTCGGTCAATTGCTTTGAGTGCAAGTTATCTGGACATGCTCATTTCCAAATGTTTATCCTTACTGGAGATGAACTAACTCCCTGGAAAATCCTCTTTTGACACAAATACTTACTCTTGTTTCTACTAGGCAAAAGCTAGAAATATTTCTTGAGTAGTACTCCCAAAGGCAAGCATTCATCAATGTGGCATAATAACATTGATCTAACCAGAAAGACAAAACAATATGACTTATATTATGACAAAATAACTGTTTGAGAAAAAAAGAGCATATTGAAATAACACAGGATCATCCAAATGAAACGGAGCACTTGGCCACGGCCAGACCTCTGAACTGAAAGGATTCATTTCAGTGAATTCAATATATCCAAACAGAATATCCAAATAGCCTGTGTGAGACAAACCCCTTGTTTTGCACTGTAATAACCTAACAGCACACGCACTATCAGGAACCCTACCTTGAGTGAGAAAGACAAGCAAGAGGCACAAAAAACCCCAGTACTAACACCATCACAGCTGACCATAACCCCCAATCTAGAGCAGCCACTCCTTTGCGGATCCCTCTGGCAGCTTCTACTGGAAGCAGGACAGGTCCAAGCCCATCTGCAGTGGTCACACACCTCGGTAACAGCTGCTGCTGTAACACTTCCAGAGGGAAGATCTGAGAGCGACTGGTTGAACCATCTCCCTGTGTGCGGAGCCAAGTGTCAGAAACAAGAGACTACACTGGCTTTGATACCTTATTTATCTATAACATTTTTTAAGGGAGACATGAATCGTACTTTTTGTGTTTCTCTTTTCAATCAATTCAACAGTTCGTTTTATTTATTACACTCCTACAATGCTTTAATTTGTGGTTTTCCTCAAATGCCCCCCTCCATTGAGCTGCACTACTGGCAAATCTAACCATGCTGAGCTTTTAGTTATTCAACAGCACAGACTAAACATTTACCTCTATTTGCCACAAAGCACATGCACCATTATAGTCTATTCTTAAAGACAAAATTTTAATTGAAGTATTTGTAAAGAATGGCTATTTTGAAACACAGCTTTCAGTTGCTTTGTGAAACCCTTTGGCAAGGATATTGTGCATTCCTAGGAGGATTTAAATTAGTTTGCTGCAGAACAAAACCTGGGTTACGGATAGTAACTTGGATACAGTCACACACACACAAAAGCGAACATTCGCATTCCTCCTGATCTTTCCTGAAAAACACAACCATCAACATGCAAAGTCTGTTTTAATAAGATAATGTGAGGGGTGGGTTTTTTTGCTAAGTGTAAAATACTTAGTGCAATACTATTTCTGGACCAAATTAAACCTGTTTGTACTTCTCAAAACTACTATGGTATCTAACTTTGTAAAATCCTGCTATATATTTAAACTAACATTTGAAAAGATAATTTTATTTCAAAGAATGGAATTGAACATCCTGACTTCAAATCCAATTCCTGTTTTTTTTTTTCTTTCAATAGGATTTGAGTCATACTTGTCTTAAAATAATTTATTTGTCCACTCCAACCCGATTTTTCCTCTCAGCTGATCAGACAGGGATCTGATTAAAAACAAGCCTTAACATAAAAAAGAAATTTAGAACAGTCTCACTAAATCAATCTTCTCAACATTCAGTTCCCATCTTCTAGGGAATCTTCATATACATGATAATTAGTTTCCTGAAAGACTAAGGCTTAAATGTCATTCCTTTGTGTTGTAAATTCTAATTATTCATAGCAAATAAATTAGCGATACTCTTTTATTGCTTCAAGCAATGCAGAAGCTTGAAGCAATCATACAACTGGCAAAAATTAGGAGTTCCCAAAAAAGGAAGTACAACTTCATTCTTCACATTCCAGTAGACTTAAAAAGGGCTCCATTAACACTAACAGGGAAAGGGCCAGTGACCTAGAACTTTACTCATGGTCTGAAACTATTAATGAAGTCTAAAGAATAAAGAGTAATGGGTATTCAAAATCCAACTCCTGTGATGTAGCAAGAGAATGAATAAGCTGTGCTCTAATTTACTCTGACGTGCAGCACATCATGGCTGCAGAGGGGGTATGTTAGAACAGACCATCTTTCAGGAGTCACATTCTTGCGAAGTGGCTGATTCCTGGAGATTCTCACACAACCTCTGGCTTAACAGCAAAACAGCTTCAAGGAGAAAAAAAAAAAAGATTCAAACCATTTTTCTTAGATATAAGTAATAAAGAAAGAAAAAGAGCTGGAGGGTGGGAGAACATCTTATTTGAGAAGGAGACCATAACATCAAATGGATTTTAGGACTACCCTGACATTGTTATCCCATCTGTAAATTTCACATTATGGATATCACATTTATTCACTATTGAAAAACAAAGCCAATGTGAGTATGTCCCTTAAGAAACTCCTTCAACCTGTCAAAGAAACAGCCTTCTAGGCATCTCAATAGACAGGTTTTGGGCTCCAACTGGATCAAGCACTTTGGTCACAAACAAGCCATGCCACACCATTCTGATTAACAAAGCAAGTGCAGATTTCATTTTAGTATTGCGCAAGTGTAAATCATATATCAGCATGACTACAGAGTCAAATCAAAAAACAGAGGATGGACCTTATTTTCAACCTAGGAACTAGAGACACCTTTGCCACCATTAAGAGAAGCTACCAAAAAAAATCATCTTTGAACACACAAGTTATAATAATTCATCTTTCTGAAAGGAAACCAAGGAAATAAAACACCATTCTTGGAAACATCAAGCTAAGTGATGCTTCACAAAGAATAGCATCATTCAACTTCCAAAACCATCCTGTAAAAAAATACTCACTATGCAGTTCACTCTATCTCTAAATATTTCTTAAAACTTCTGTGAAAGAACAAATAGTATTTTTAAAAGTATTTTTTTCTTATCAGCTCAAAGGCGGCAAATAACTTTTATAAAAATAAACACTATCAGAATGATTAAGATACTGGGATGGACTTGAAAAGTTATGATATTTTTCTACTGGCCAGAATAAACATTTAATGCTGTTTCCACATTCAGATTTAAACCTCAACTATCTACAACTGGAGAACAGATCTATTTGTATGTGCATTCCATAATTCACCAAGATTATGAGTGTCCTAGATGTCTGCTGCATGCAACAGTAGAATTCTTTAAAATACTAGAAATATGTGCATACATATCTATCCAAATAAACACTGACTATTTTTGTTACTAGAAATACTTTTGGTTCTGTTAGCAATTAAAATGCTTTAGTTTAAAGAATGAGGAACAATCTAAAAAAAAATTTCCTATTACTGTAATATTGGACACATCCCTTCTAGATCCATCTTGATTCCATCACGGAAAGAACAGTTGAATTAATTAAGTTCCCTAGGCCCCTGAAATATTTGCAAATAAAAGGAACTGAGAAAAATGGCCTCAATTAGCTTCTGAGAAAGAATTATCTGTGTCTCAATGTAATATTTATTTCTTTTTCCTTAAAAAAAACCACACACAAAATAATAATAATAAAACCCAAACACACATAACCACACTCTCTGATACGCTACTGGTGACCAGTAACTTCGGCAAGAAGAACCAACAAAAAGAAGCTTTTCTCAGATGTGCTTCTGCTCACCAACAAGGGCAAGGAGAAGCAAATAAAATAACAAATAAGGCCTTATACACCCCCTTATTTGTGTAAGAATATGATTAAAATAGAAAATCAGAGTAATTTCTGAACTGAAGGAACCATGTGAACAGGATGAAAAGATAGCAGAAGTCTATAGATCAATAGCACACGAAGAAGAAAGGCTTTTTTAGTCTGCTGAAGACGAAGTCAATTTAATAGCAACTTAGAATTATTTGCAGGTTAGGTACCAAGTTGAACTTTTGAGCGTGAGGGCAGTACCACGCTGGGTCAGGCTACTTGGAGGGAGGGGGGAACCTCCATCCTCAGAGGATTCCAAGAAATGGAATTCATGGGTCAAAAAATGTAGAGGAAAAATCAAAGCAAGAGATTTACTTTTACCACTAGTTTCCCAATAAAGAACAAAGTTATCAACCCAAATACCTGGCAACCCTGCTCATCTTCTAAAGATAAGAGAGAGTATGCATGCTTTTCCCATAGATACTCTACAAATCCTATCCTTGTGTACAGCTGTATGACCTCAGTGATAAGCCAACAGACACCAACATGTAGCCTTTTACTATTAATTTTACACTGAAATAATAAGTCCAGTGAAGGCCATTTGAAAAGGTATACTGGATGTATGAGTCCAACTGTCGCTCCAGCACGCACGTATAAGAACTAGCTCCATAACTGAACGACCTACAGTAATGATCTCACCCCCGTTTTCCTCCCTGATTTTGAAAGCCTGCTTTCTTAGGCTCCTGAGCAGCACTTCTGAGGAAGAGTGATTCAAATACAGATGATTATAAATTCTACAAAATTTCATAAACTGGATTTGTCTACAAAACATATTGCATATTGAAGTCCAAAGGGCACCTACCACCACTAAAGTAACTTACTTTCCACAAATAAACTGGATTTGTCTACAAAACATATTGCACATTGAAGTCCAAAGGGCACCTACTTTCCACAGTGATATGGTGCACAATAAGGCATATTAGGGCAACTGTGTTTTCATTACAAAGTAACTTCTCCAGAGGATTTTCCCAAATGTCCCACTCAGACAGGAAAGGACCATATGATGAAAACATATAAACCTGCAGTCAGTAACAACAGCAAGGAGTTGCTGTAAGGACAAAGGCAGGTCCATGGCAGAAATTAACTGATAGTAAATATTTCATCCAAATTAGGCACAAAAATAATGAAAATCTTGGGTCAAATCATAGTAACATAAACTAAAATCGGTAAAGCCTGTCTTGGGATTTAAGGCTGCCTTCAAATTAAGCACAAGTAAAAACGCATACAAAAATAATGAAAATCTTGGGTCAAATCATGGTAACATAAACTAAAATCGGTAAAGCCTGCCTTGGGATTTAAGGTTGCCTTCAAATTAAGCACAAGTGAAAACGCACACAGCTCAGTGTATTTTAATTTTATTTGGTTCTCAAAACAAAGTGCAGTTAACCTTCCTATCCCACATTCACACCTGGAAATGACATGCCCCTTTCTGTTACAGAGCTCTTCCAGCAGGTACAGCACAGTGACTTCCAGTGAGTGAGCTTAACGCCACCTTCCCTCTTGCTATTTCCTACCTAGGGATGGCCATCAAGGCACTTTTTACAGGGACTAACAAGGCAGCTGCCAAAGGTCTGAAATGGGTAAGCAGCCAATGATAATTCCTTCTTCCACATTACAGGCACATTTAAGTACCTTGTCGCATGAAATAAAGCTTAAAAAAGAAATAATTAAAAAAGTCTCCCCGTTGCTTCGTAGTTCTCCTTCCAAATACTTGGAACAGTTGAGTGGGAACTGTTTCTTCTTGTTATCTTTTGTCCGGCCACTGGTGCTGTTGCTGACGACATACCAACAACGTAAGTCACTCCAACAAAGACGCAAATTTAAATGTAACATGACTGTGTGGACTGAATTCCTGACAAGTTCTTACTGGATCAGCTGATGGCAGCACTAGACATCTATTTGTATTTCAGTCAGAACTGACTCAGCCATAATCCTATCGTCAAGTCCAATATTCCCTAAAAATCAAGGGATTCAATCCAACTGCTGTGTACAAAACACTCTGACCAACAGATTAAATATTTAGAGGACAGGATTATGTTCTGAACAATAAAAAGAGCCTTCTGGAGATAAAATGGCTTTTTGCAAAGTTCTTTGAAATAAATCCACCTTTCAAGGACGGTTCCATCTTTTGAAGAGGATTGGTCTTGAAAGTAAAAAGCAGTCAACTATAAACTCATTAAAATTATAAGCAGCAAATGCATGTAAGCAGAAAATAAGCACATTCTTGAAAAGCTTTTGAATTAAAAAAAAATCTAAACATTCACAATTACATTTCCGCGTATTTATATTGCAAACTGTCAAAGGTGTTAAAACATTTGAGAAAAATAGGAGAAAATAAAAGAAAAACCACAATAAATGGTTATTTTGTTCAAAATCAAACCTTTTGGCAACTAATAAACAGATTTTTAATTTAAAAGCAAAACTAAGACACACCTTTTCACCCCTACACTACCAGTTCTGCGATCCCTTGTAACACATTGTCTGTTCTGGGTGAAATGCATTTAAATATATCCAAAATATTTCCCTCCTTCTTGCTGTATTCTCTTTTTCCCCTCCTCCCATTTTCAACTAATACTTTGACATTACTGGCCTCACTAAACTCAATCCTGCAAATTCCTGACATTCATGTCTTCTTAATCTGAAACGTAACTTGAGGAGGTGGTTAACATTTGACCTCTGCTCTACCTCAGACATACCTGGAGGAAAAAAAAAAAAACAACAACAGAACTCCAAGGCATGCAATATGCATTCACAGTCTGAAAAGATGTTTTATTTTAAAGTTTCCAGCATACAGTCTTTATAAAAAAACTCCAACCCATTAAATCTCAAAAGGTAATTTAATAAAAATTCCCTACAAGCATAGTTTTGCAAGCTTGTACTAAGAATGAAGATCTAAAGCAATAAATAAGAAATAAATCCCTAGAAGTATACACTCAAGAGTCATGGTAAATTTAAGAATTAAATGGCTACCATACTAATGAAAACAGTTGGTCTCATTTAATTAAATTGGATACTACAGCAAAGGTTGAACAAAATAAATCATACACTGATTACAGATGCAGACATAGTACCTAGTAGGCTATTGAAAAAAAATATTCCGAAACAGATTTCTAAGACAAATGGAGGATCAGGAGACAAATCAGAAATTTTAAAAAAGCTATCTACTTTTGCAAAAAAAGAAAATCTATCTGCTTTCTCTAAAAGAAGCCACGCAAAGACCAAAATACAGTTCCTTCTGCCCTTTTCTTTTCAAGAAATAAGCTTTAAAACTGAATCTTAAAGATTATTCTAGCTTTTTATCCATCCCCCTACTTTCCTTCATCACACACAAAAAAGAGTGAGGACTTCAGAAGCTTGCTAGCTGCATTTTAAATGAGTTACTCTCTTTGTTCCCCTTTTTGTTGTGTTCTATTTTGGGAAAAAGATTTACTACAAATTAAATCCTTTCAATGATCAATGTTGTACTGATACCACCTATTTTTACCTCGAATGAACTTGTTAGGGCATACAAGCTTCACATCCTTTCTCCTCTTAATTACAAGTGCATACTACTGCCAGTATCTGGCCGTGCCAGAATTTTGAGGGAAGAAAGAAAAGAAAGCGTTGGAATACCAGGGATGAACATGATTGTTTAATGAGCCAGTGTCTCTTTGCTAGGAGATAGTCCCCATTTGCTGTTATCTCTATCGGCTTCAGGCATTTTGTTTGTCATACAGTTAAGGCATGACTGAACATGCCATTTTGAGATTGTTCTCGTTAAATAAAACCTGCAGCTACAACTGATTAATGGAATGTCCTCTTACAGACATGATGTATAACACCTAAAATTTTAATCAAGTACTTAAAAGTAACAAGTCAAAAGTGAAATGGTGAAAAATTATTTCCCCCCCAAGAAATTTTCACTTTCACTTATATTTGCGCTTTTCAAATAAACCTCAGCCAGCAGATGCCAACTCATGAAAACACTGGCTCAAAAATTCATAATTTTCTCAGAGCTAAATATTTTAAGGTACAGACTTCCACAACTACAAGCCAAGTAAACTGCAAAAACTTTGTTTTCAAACAAGCTTCCTCTATGTGTAAAAAAAGGAGAGGACAGAATATGTTATTTAAAGTCTTCTTTGGAAGGGCTGTCTGTCACACAGAAAACATGCCTTTCCTTGTACTGATTCAAAGCCAAGGCCCTCCAAATCGCATCAGCTGCACTTACTTGTGGTTCAAGACTAGATGCAGAGACGATTTCAGAGTCAGGTGCCCACCTCCACACAGACTTCTGTGACCTACCACCAAATTCTTTACGCTTCTTTGTCTGGGCAGGCTGCTTCCCACCTCGCCTAGTCCACTCCTGCACATCCCGTTCGGCACATTCGGTTCTCCACGCCAGGACCATTCCCTTCTCACACCCCATCATCTAGGAAGTTCACAGCGTGCTGGCGTACAAATCGTTTGTACACATGAAAAGAGACAGAAAAGTACAGTCCAGTCTAAATTCCAGATAGAAGGCAGCATCTCTTCTAAACATCCTTGACCACAATCTCTTTATGGGGGGCCGGTTAGCTCAGTGGTTTGAGCGCGGTGCTGGCAACAAGAACCAACACTGAAGTCACAGGTTGGATTCCCGCTCGGTCCCCATGTGTTGCCAGGTCTAGTCGAGAGGTGGCGTCCCTGCCCATGACAGGGAGGTTGGACTAGATGATCTCTAAGGTCCCTTCCAGCCTAGGCCATTCTGTGATTCTATAATTCTACATAAGCTCCCACTTCTATGCAAGTTTTATAGCCATGTGCAGATGCAAAATTAGCCTTTCCTTCAGCATTATCCAAATGAAACTGAATAACTAACAGGTATTTTAAGCTTTGATCAACCAGAACGTTTGCATACTGACATTAAAGAGGAGAAACAGCAGTCTCGCCTATGAATGAGGCTAATGAGCAAATGTATTTCGTGATTCCCAGCAGATACTCCTCTCATATTTCATTAGTCTCTCTGTCTACTTTTGTGTAGATGACTAAAAACTACCTGTTTTGCAGAATGCATTCGTAGCATTAATGTTCTAAATGTATTATTTTAATACTATTATCAGCAATATCCAAGCTGCACTCAGAAACAAATGAAAAATACTTTCATTTATTTCTTGATCTTTCCTTTAAACATAAATCCTAATGGTAAAAAAGAAACAGTCCCCCTCCTCCACTGTACTGTGATAATTTAGGGGATTAATTTGTGATTTTTTTAGTTCAGTTTCCTAACAAAGAGTGTTCATGTGGAAGAGTCATCCCTGCACAAAAGAAAAATCTTGAGTTCTGAAAACTGGATAAAAGTAGATGATAATGGTGAAAAAATATCCACTTAGAACTGTGGAAAAACATTTCAGAAGCCCTACTTCCCTTTTGCTAATAAGTAACTTCTGACATCAACAAAACATTAGTCCAGCAGTAGATCCTGGTTCATATAGTCCCTCCAAACTTCAACCAGAGCCCTGCTGTGTAGCACCGATGACTGCAGCAAACAGACCGAAGAAAATATCTCTTCAGCTTCGCTTCAGATTTAGATCACTGCACTAAACATAATATAAAATAAATAATACCATTTCAATTTCTCAATTTTGTGGGGGAACGAAGATGGACATTTTAAATTACACATTTTAAATACTGTCTCCTATAAAAATAACCATGCAAATTTTCGTGTTTTAGTTTGGATTTGTGCACATTTATACAAATTAAAATTTTGGTCACCCGTGTTTTAAGAATGCCTGTAACATGCTTTTTTACTTCAAAACCTATAACAAAACACCACTGTTACCATAACTTGACTGGAACACACTTTCCTTTCTTCCTTCTCACACTCATATTTGCCACTCTATTTTCTCTTCACCACGTGCTCACCTCTGGATTTTCCAATAAAAGTTTTGTCTGTCACATACTCATTTTGGAAAATTAAGGGACAACCCAGTCATCTAGTCATTGCAGATTTAAAGCAGTTAACACCTCCTGCAACCCTGCCTGTTTTTGTCCAGGATTCTTCAAAAAAGCTTTACCTTGGCTCAGAATTATGAAGAAACCCAAAAGGCTCTCATAGGCCAGTAAGAGCAGTATGTACATCTTGCTCTCTTTTTGTCTGCTGAATGCATAAGAAAATGAAAATGAACCATCCATCAATGGACGACACAAATTAAAATCATACAGGAAACATTACAAAAGAACTCTCTAGTTTTCTTCATCTTAGGTTATTGAGTAAAGTTCTGATGTACCAGAAGTAAAGGGAGTTTAATTTGTTCTAACCTTCTCTTTCTTTACCTTATTTACTATAGTAAATACAGTATAATGATCAATGATGGCAGTAATGAAGCTAAAAACATGAGCCTGGGCACTTGAACATTTAGTAGCTTTTAGTTTGTCTGTTATTAAAATCTCTTACAACTGAGAATGACATTGCTCAGATAAATAATACATTCTCATGCTTCTGTTGAGTGACCTTCTTATTATCATGTTCATCAATTCTCTACATAATGCAACCTGCACTCCTAACCAAGAAGAAAATACATAAAACTGCCTCTTCTTTGTTTATAGTCTACTATTGCTGCTCATCATCTGCTTTTTAAAATAGCAGAACATATTATCTCCATCGAAGTTCTGTAACATATTAAAGGATAGCCACATCTTGAATTTATCATTCAGCTCAGCCTTTTCTTATTATTTACTACAACTTCAGTAAAACTATACTTTTTTAAAATAAAAAATGCCCCCAAACCAACTTAAAGGGAAATTTTAAAGGGACGCGAACACATTTTCATGCATATCTTTACCATTCCATTCTGCCAAAGTGGAACAAAAGCTAGTCACTGTAACACTGCTGCTTCCAAACTAAGGTCTGTGACACACTGACCTGAGGCACACAATTGTATGCAAATTCTGCCCCGATCTGAAAGCACAGCTATACTTAACGCAATGCAGCAACAAGTCCACTAACACTCTTGGAAGTGGGAAGCAATGCTGATATCCAAAGGTCCAAGAGTCACCTCGAACATCACTGCATCACATTTGCACACCCACGTTCTCTGGTACTTCCAGACAGAGCCAGGATAGGTCAGAACGATTTATTAACCACAAGTTCAGCAGAGCACGAGCACTATCATGGTGCTCCCACACTGACCCAAGTGGGATCTCAAAGCAGAACAACAACAATCCTCAACCTAAACTAATAAGCTATAGCAGCTTATAAAAAGCTGGAGGGATGTCTACACTCATCATACAGAATAGATAATTAACAGACAGCTTACAATGTAGAGAACTCAGGCTCCCCATCTCAGTTTCCAGTCTCTCTAAGCCAGCTAGCAGTAAGTGCTGAAAGCTTTCGGATGTATGAACACACAAACAACCTCCAAATCTTCCTAAATAAACAGAAGACACAAAAAAACTTCTGAAGAATCAAAAAGGGATGCAGAATGGTAGCCAGGAATACTTCACACAGGCACAAACACATTAATATACACATTTCTAATTTCTTGGTTTGATTATCAACCATTCTTGCATCTTATAAAAAAATGTAAGATGGCATGAGAAGTGGTTTCTCATGCTGAGCTGCTTAGCAACACCTGCGTTCAAATAGCCTCCAGCTAAGTTTGACAAAAACCAATTTGACATCTGACAAGCCCTATTTTTTTTTAATTGAAAGGAAGAAGCAAACCCACAAAATGGGACTATATTAAAACACCCATTTATGTTTTAGACTAAAGATGACTGTCAGATAATGGGGTGCTCCTCAGTTTCTGCCTCAGGCTAAAAATAACTCCTACCTTTTGCTGTAAAAGTCAACTGCCTGAGGCGTCTTTATTTCATGCATGATAATTACAATGCACACAATCTTAAGCAGGATACAAGGTATCTTTATGCGCACTCACTGTACAAGTTTGCTTATTTTTTTATTTATTTCCCTTTTCACAGTACTACCTTTAAGGTTTCTATGTCTTTCTAGCCATAAGAGTCCATTAAGAAGTAGTAAGGACTTTTTAAATTCCTTCAATTAGTAACAAACTAAGAGCATAGAAAAAGGCTGAACAGGAAATTCTTCCACAAATGTGTTAGGACCAACAAAATTCTAGCTATGCCATTGTTTAGAAGTTTCTGAATGCAGGCCCCTAAATATTTGACTGTCAAGTGCAAGCCCCTAATTTGATTGTTAAGTATGCGCAAAGTGCCCAATTCCAATACACTGGAATGCTTTATGAAGTACTTAGCATACCAAGTATATGCTACTTAAACATTCAGCAGCAGAATTCCAAATCCGAAAAATTATCACATTTCTGAGTTTACTAGAGTATTTAAAACCTTTGTGAAAGAAATGTGACTTCTTTATGAAAGAAACGCTCCACTAATATAATATCCTTATGGTCAGACTTGCAGTAATGCCTGGCCGCTCCCCACCGCAGCACAAACTTCCCTAATGCCCAGTTCTGGAACATCCGTTAGAGTACGATTACATGTCCCTATCTCAGGTTTTTTTCTCCCCAGTGCAGAAGCCTACAATATGGTAGGCTAAGAGATCATGATTAAAAATAACAACTCTGTAAACTAACAATGTAAGCCCCAAACATATCCTTCAACCTCTTCTCCGCATACCATAGCAGAAATGAATGTAATTTCTTTTAAAAAGTAGGTTTTTGGCATTGAATACTAATGTGGAGCATCTCAATTCACCACATCTTCCCCTTTTCTTCTTAAAAGATAAACCTAAAGGACTGCTTTGCAAAATGTCTCTGTACATTCAATTTTTAAATCATCCACTAAATTTCAGCATTTTACAGATGCTAGCTTTTGTCTAATTAAAATGACACTTGTCATACAATCCGTCCTCTGGAGCACAACACAGTAAGTAAATCTTTCAACTGGGAGCTAGTACATTAACTTAAACAGCACTTTTTCACATAAGGATCTGAGAGGTTCCATAGGAAGGAAAAAAAAATTATAATGCCAAACACAGGTGTGTAACAGACAAAAGCTGAACCACTCCTTTAGTATAGGTCTAGAACATAACTTGGTGCAGGACAAAGCACTTCCGTGTTCCACTCCACCTCCCACATTCCAAAATACCCACATCTTTAATGAAAACAGACTTCAAAGAAAATTTTCAATTTAAGTACATAAGAAGTTACATGACTTTTTACATAAAAGCCTACAATACTCCTAGAACAAGAAAGGATCACAGAATCACTCACGGATCTGTTCCCCCTGACCCACTGGCCAACCTTGTTGGGTTATAGTCACAGAATGGTAGAGGTTGGACAGGACCTCTGAAGATCATCTCATCCAACCCCACTGACGGAGCAGGATTGCCCAGAGTAGATCACACAGGAACATGTCTTGGTGGGTTCTGAAAGTCTCCAGAGATGGAGACTCCACAACCTCTCTGGGAAGTCTGTCCTAGTGCTTCACCCTCCTGTTTCCTAGTTTGTGGCCACTGACCCTTGTCCTGTCACTGGACGCCACTGAAAGAAGTCTGGCCTCATTCTCCTGACACCCACCTTTTAGATATTTATAAGCATTGATGAGATCCTCCCTCAGCCTCCTCTTCTCCAGGCTAAAAATAGACCCAGCTCTCCCAGCCTTTCCTCACATGGTAGATGCTCTAGTCCCCTCATCATCTCAATGGTCCTGCACTGGACTTTCTCCAGTAGTTCACAGAATCACAAAATGTCAGGGGTTGGAAGGGACCTCAAAAGATCATCTAGTCCAGCCCCCCCGCCTTGAACTGGGGAGTCCAGAATTGGGCACAGTACTTCAGATGAGGCCTCACCAGGGCAGAAGAGAGGGGAAGGATAACCTCCCTCAACCTGCGGGCCACTCTTCTTGATGCACCCCAGGATGTCACTGGCCCTCTTGGCCATGAGGGAATATCGCCGGTTCACAGTAAGCCAGTTGCCCATCATGACTCTCAGGCCCTTCTCCCCAGAGAGGGAGAATCCCCTCGATGACACATGGGGCTGTTCTTCCACAGATGCAGTGCTCTACGCTTACCCTTGTTGAATTTAATTAGGTTTCTCCCTGCTCAACTCTCCAGCCTGTCCAGGTCATGCTGGATGGCAGCACAGCCTTCTGGAGTGTCAGCCACTCTTCCAGGTTTTGTACCATGGGCAAACTTGCCGAGGGTACGCTCTGTCCCCTCATCCAGTTCATTGATTAATATATTGAAAGAGGAAGATAAGCTTTTGACTTTTTGTTCTAGCAACTCTAACAGCTACCAGCTTCAGCAAAAATTACTAATCATCAGTACCTTTGAAGAGATAGTAGTTAGTAAACTAATATGGAGAACGGAACAGACATTCTGAAGAAAGGAGTCTTAGCTGGGTTCCATGTTACACATGCCAAAATTGTGCTTCTAATGTATATACATATAATATTAGATGAAGACATATGATCTATATAGGATGAGGAGAGCTAATCTGTTATAGCTAAGGTATTAAAAAGGCTTTGCTAAGTACTGTTGTCTGACCAGTCATCAATATGACTTCTGATATTTCTTTTGTTGAAAACATCAAGGTTGAAGTCATGAAACTCTCTCAGACTGTATTTAGTCTGCAAAAATTAATAAGCCACATCAGCACAAGTAAAAAATACTCTCTGCATCTCTATTTGTTATTAATACTCTGGTACACACACTACAAACACAGATGCTGCCTGATTTAGAACAACTATAGTTTTAAAAAACCTCCAAAACCTAAGGCTAGTAAGGCACTGGTGTAGTTCTGGCTTGGCAAAGCATTGCTTAATTAATAATAATAATCAAATCATCAATTCCTAGTTTAACCCGCAAAGACAAAAAAGTGGGTTTGTGGAAGAAATTGAGATCACGCTTCACATCATTGGCTAGTCTGTTTGTTGCACCTTGGAAGAATTATTCAGACTAAATTAGTCTGAAGAGCTCCAAGAGCAGACTGAGAGTTCTCAGAGCTCTTTCTAAATGTCTAGTCAAAGTACACGGTTGTTTTCAGAGCTTTTCTGAAGTTAGGTTTATTTAATAATCTGCTTCAGAGTACCAGAACATTAATTAGCTGCTAAACTCTGCAATAAAGGTCATCTTTCATAATCTCAAAAGATCTTGAAGAATATATTTCTTTTTTAAATTGAGGAAAAACCTATCAAATTCTTGGCCAGAAAACCAAACATTCTTAAAGAAAATAATAAAAAAGTGTGAGAGGGAAAGAAAAAAAGCTGTTTTGTAAAAAAAGGAAAGCAATTTAGTATAATATTTTTCTGCTTGTTAATACAAGAAAAAACACATTAGTATGTAAATATGTACCTAAACATTGAAAAGGACCAAAAAATCCTGCAAATAACTCTAGTTTCATTTCCTACCATCTAATTTAGCATCCAACATTAAAAACTTCTTTACACTTTCCACTTATAAAAGATTTAGTAACTTGAATTCCTCTTGTGCTGCTGGCTTGAAAAAGGAGGTAAAGCAAGATAAAAAGCACTATGTAAACAACTAGGAAATTATTTTATATCAATGACCCATTCAAAAATATTGTGTTTGTTTATTTTGCCACCACTTCAATCGTTAGGAAAGGGCTTCTTATGTTTTGTTTACACATACTATTTGTAAATACAGGAGCCTCTCTTTCCACACCTAGCAAACTTTACATAAAAGTTCAATGATGGGCAATGCTCCAGTAATTTTCCTCTTTCTCTCCACAGAACGAAATATAGAAATTTAAAGATAAATGTACACGAATAACAAGCATCATCATTTTTAAGCTCAAGCCAAGTGTTTATCTGGCAGGGCCTGAATGCTTCAAGATCTTATAGCACACACATTTCTTACCTGAATTACTAAACGAGTAAGAGGTTGGCTTTTGGTAACTAAATAGGACATTACAGAAGAACGGGTTTTATAAAACGGCTTGTTGTTTCGTATTGAACAACCACATGTGGTCAGTTCAGGTAATAAGATATTCACATTTCCACTTCAAAGGTCTTTAATGAGATACTTATTTTGAAAGTCTCCTCTTGTTACAAATTCTGGTAATCTAAAAGGAGCTGGTTAGCGAGGTCACCTGAACTTGGCTACAAAGAACTTGTATGATGAGGATCCAGAACTTCTTTTTCAAAGCAGTGCAACAGTCAGGGCCTGTATCTCAAACAGAAGAGCATACAAAAAAATTATCTAAACCCATTTGGATGAATAACCTACTTCCAAAAGCAAAAGTCTACAAAGGAGCATGTAATGGATGTGAACATCAATCCCCCCTCTCCAGGTATGGTTTCACAGTGGCTTAAACCAATGCTTACATCAGATGAAGCATCTTCCTCAACAGATGAGCCACTAAAATCCAGGAAGTTCAAGGGCCTGCACAGAGTGAGGAAGAGTACCACATCCCTCCCATCCAGTAAAAAAAAAAAAAAAAAGTATATCATTAGAAAAAAGGAACAGCAATAGATTGATGACTACAGATAATAGTCAAACAAGAGCAAGACAATGGACTGGAGATCCCAGGAAATGAAATGAAATTAAATTAGAAAATACCTCGTAGCCATTGTGACAGTCCTGCTCTATAATAACCAGTGAATCGGGATCATGACTTGAGGCTAACAGATACCACCTTGGGTTTTTGGAGGAAAGAGGAAATAATAATTATTAAAAGGTGGCTCACCATATATAAGTGTTCTTAGAAATGTGGACTCATTGCCCAATTTCTTTTTTGTATAACACTTTACACAGGTTCAAAGGGACACTGAAAAAGTACTTTGCAGACAGAAATTAAGATGAATTTATCTATTTAGCAACCTTCATCTGATGCTGCAATTCTTGAAGATGAAACTGCCAGGAGACTCCAGAACTAATTCACAGAAAACACCACGTAGGATTTTTATATTCTTTCTCCTTATTATGTATCTGTTTCTGGCCCTTGTAGGAGCAGGCCTAGGAACCATATGGTTCCTTAGTCAGACCCACTAGAATCAGTCTCATTTTCTTACTGGGTATAGAGAGAAAAAAATATAAAGCAATCAAATGCACATAACATGGGGAGAAACTGGTCCAGATGACTACAGGTTTCAACTGAAATCCCATGTTCCGGCAAACAGCAAACACTAAACTGCATACTGTGTGGAAAATAACTCATCAGTACACATCAGTAACTACGGCAGACAAGCAGGACATGCACAGGTTCCTATGATTCATAAAAGGAATTAGCAAGGTCAGAAAGTGCTGAGGAGGAGGAATGGTGAAAGAGGGGAAATCCCAATTGTTACTTGCCTAGGTTCTGCCTACGACTCCGGTCAGTGATGGATTTGGCTCAGACACCAGATATACAGACAAGTAGCACTTATTCCACAACACTTTTTCCACATCTGAGTGCTGCCTCTGTGCCTCAAATTTCATTACAGCACCTCTTATTTCTGCTGAGTAAAGCACACTTAGGTTGTTGCTCTCCCAAAAACCAAAAGCATCCTTTTTCCAGTTGTCCCAGGCAGCCACCGACTACAGAGCTAAGCTCTTTGCAGTGCTGTGTGGCAGGAGACAACAGATGCACATTTAAAGGACAGAGGTTTTGGCCAAAAGAAGGGAAAACAATTTCATGGTAAGGACAGTCAATCAATTGAAAGAATTGCCTGAGGAAGCTTGCTGTCACCTTCAACACCTAACTGGATGAAGCCTTGAGCTACCAGGCTGAATTCAAGACTTCCTGAGGTTCTTTCTAATTGTAATTACACTTAGATTCAACGTCCACAGACAGAGAACACTCAGAGCTGCCCCAGACCATGCTTCTACAAGTCTTTCACTTACTAAAAAGTGTCTTACAGGTTCAAAACATTAGCTACCCGCTTCAGATCAAGAACATTAATGCTATCTCATTGTTGATGAAGTACTGCATATCACACTGTGAAAAGTCTGTGCCGAGCACGTATTTTTGTTTCATATTTCTGTTTGAAGGTAGGTGAGACTTAAGAGTTAAGATAGGTAAACTCTGCAGCTGACATTGCATTATTTCGTATCTCTGAGGGTTTCTTTGTTGGGTTGGTACGTGTTGGTTTTTTAAGCTTACCTTCACGCAGGATGATGTTCTCATACTAGGCACTAAACCTGGCTACATCAAGACGTGGTTATTCCATGGTAAGACTATACGACACAGTTGAATATGACATTTGTAGGCCTGGAGTAAGAGACCTAAATGTTCCATCCAGTCCTTCCTAGCAACATGCAAGCAGATCAAACACAGTAAAATCCTGAAATAAAATACTGGGGATGTGGTTTTTATTTTAATTTCTCATGACCTTGTGAAGCACGGGAAATAGTCATCCACCTACGGTCTTTCAACTGGAAAGTCTTTAAATACACAACTCCAACTTTAAAAAAAAAAAAAAGGGAGTAGAGAAGAACATACTTAAGTTTGCATATATATAATGAACACAAACCAGATAGTTTTAAAAAAATCAGTGCAAACTTGTGAGGAACTGAACACTTCACAGTGACGTTTTCAAAAGTCCCCTGTACACTTTTGAACTACAGGAGGATTTAGAAAACAGCTATGCTTTAGAGATGCAAAGAAGCATGAGAAGTTTGTGCCCATAAATATTCTGCATCTGAAGTCATGTGATCATATTTAATTTAGAGTTGGTGTGGGATTTGTTTTAACTTTTCCTTGTGAAAAAGGAATCTATGTCCCACCAGCTCTCATAGGAAAATACAGAATCTTAGTTTTTGACACAGGATTTTTATTTTTACTTTAAGTGGCACAGAAAGATCTGGTCAGACTCAGTTGCCATCTGAGATACATGAATATTCAAGCTGGACAAAGCAAAACTGAGATAGTGTAAGTTATAATCAAGAGTTTGAGAGTTTTTAGGAGGATCGTATGTTGGTTCTCTCGCATAGCAGAAGGAAGGGTAATTGTTTTGGGAGGTTTTTGTGGTTTGAAGGTTTTTTAGCTTGGTTCTTTTGAAAGTAACACATCTGGGATATAGTACATTCAAAGCACAAACAGTATGCTGGAAAACGCATGTCTAGAGACATTATAAAATTCACAAGGCTTCTGGTGGTTTATGACTGACTGCAGAAATTAATCCAGTCATAGTTTTTATTCTCCCGTACCCTCAGAAAAAGTTGAATCTGTGAAACTTAGCGGAGAAAGCTTGTATTTTCTTTTTCAATGTTTTTAATTAATAATTTACAGAAGTAGTTCTCACAAATTAAAAAACTTCTTATAAAGACATAAAACACAAATAAATCACACATCCCAGTACAGACAGAAATCTCTCACTTTTTAAGTGTGCTCTTCTCCCTTCTTTTAGGGAGTACTCTTCAGCTGACTGAACCTAGTAGGTTCATCAGGAAAATTAAAAAAATTATAGACTAATTTACTTTGAACTTTTGAAAATTAAGAATCAGCACATTTTCACCAGAAACAATCAAACCAAAGTCAAAATGAGGAAGTCGAAAACACATACAGCCTATAATTTGTTCCTTCTAGTACAGGAACACACACAAAAGTCTAATTTTATCTGAAAATATATATTTCATCATTTATTCCAATCAGCTCCTTCCTGATGCATTCAATAATATTCAGAAGTAATTACCGACAGACTTATTTACATTTTGGGATCAATCAGGATTCTCAAAGTCATGAAGGCATTTTGAAGACATGACAATTCCACACAATGAGGTTTTAGAAACAGTAGCTTTGGAGTGCTTCTCCATTTATCCTTTCATTTTTTTCAACCTTCAGCATTTACTCCTTAAGTTATCTCCACAGCTATGCATATTAAAACCTACTTTTGTAAATACTATTACAAATACTCGAGATTGCTATTTACTCTCATTACCTTCAGAAGACAGCTCTAAGTGTGTGTTACGAGAGATGACATAGTAAAGGTAGCTTCAACTGGAGAATGAAGCCAAAGCACCAACTCATTACTCATCATTCAGAGTAGTTCCATTAAAACATGATGAAATTTCAGAGGTTTGTAATATTGTTTAACTATTAAATTGTTAAATATCAAAATAACACAAGTTTTCCATAGAAAATCTATTTTAGTATTATTCTTTCAACATATCAATAGCTTAATCTACCCAAGACAGTGCAACAGAGCAACAAGACAGACCGCCATCTTTCAAACAACTAATCTTTCATCCTGCTGCCCCAGAAAAAGCAAGTTTTCCACCACTTCCACTACAAAAAGAAACCAGAAAACCCTAAACAAGTTCTCTCACATACAAAATTTTAACAATCCAGCTGCATGAGTGTACATGGCTCTCATAAGAGGGTTTTCTGCATCAGCAATTCTGGAAACTTTGAAAGTTTTGATTTGGTTGCCCCATGGAATTCTTAAAGCCAAACTGGTTAAATATGGCCTATAGATGTGAACTATTAGGTGGCAGAATATTGGCTGCTCCTTTAGGCTCAAAACATAGCAATCAAACTTCCACAGGCAGTCAGGTCTCCCTCAGGGGCCGATATTAGTGCCAATAATACACAACACCTTTATTAACAACTTGAACAATGGGATGGAAGGTAGTCTAAGCAAGTTTGAGGCTGACACCAGACTGGTAGGACTGGATAAGAGTCTGGAAGCAGAGCTGCTAACTTGTACCAGTCTCAACAGGCTGAATAAATTCAACATTTTACTAGGCAAGACCCTAAGCAACCAGACCCCACTTGAGGTAGGAGATTGAATCTAAAAACTTTTTCAGAGATCCCTTCCAATCTGTATTTCTGTGCCTGTTGCAGTGTAATGTATTATACACCAATGCTAAAAAATCTTTAGTACTCAGCTTTAAAGACATGATCACATCTGTCTGCACCTGTTGTCCACACCTGTCTCTTGTGATGAAGTTTTGGTTACAGTATAACCTCGCAATATTACTATTCATAGTTAGGATACAAGTATAAATCTCTGGAAATTAACGTGTATTGTTTACATATTTATATGCCTCAGTCACTAGTTTCAAATAGCCAGAGCAGCAGAAGTTTCTTTTTATTTGTAGGAAACCATCAGCTTATTTAAACAAAGCACTTCCAATTTGAGGATCAGACTACGGCGTTTTTATAAAACAACAGTTACATATTTTCAGAGCAATTACTTGTTACAGTGAAGCTGCATACAGATTCTGGGGGGAAAAAAAAAATCAGGTACTGAGTATAAGCTAGAAGATAGGAAGTTCCACCTTGGCATGAGGAGAAACTTCTGCATGCATTCCTGTGTGGCTGCCCTAGGGGATCCTGCTCTGGCAGGGGGGTTGGACTAGATGATCTCTAGAGGTCCCTTCCAACCTCGAACATTCTATGATTCTATGATTTTTGACACTACTTAGCAGTGTGTTCACTTCAGTGAAATAACTGAAATTGTCCATCCCTGTACTTTTCCATGAGACTAAGGTCACTTCATTTCCACTGGAAAGCAAGATGCTTCATATGTTTATTCCAGTGCAAAAGTAGACAAGGGTAGAGCTGACAAGCTGCTTCTACTCTTCACCCTACAACATCTTTCCTTTCAGAGTATCTTTGTTTCTAAGAAGACTTTAGAAATCAGAATTGTTTAGGTAGTAAAAGACCCCTAAGACCACTGAGTCCAACTCACTACCGAACCATGTCCCTAAACGCCACATCTACACATCTTTTAGATACCTCTAGGAATGGTGACTCAACCACTTCCTTGGACAACCTCTTCCAGCGCTTAACAACACCTTTGGTGAAGTAATTTTGCCTAACATCCAATGTAAACCTCCCCTGGCACTAGAGGCCTTTTTTTTTTCCTCATCCTATCATTTGCTACCTGGGAAGACACCAACCTCCACCTCAATAAAACTTCCTTTCAGGTAGTTGTGGAGAGCGATAAGGTCTCACCTGAGTCTCCTTTTCTCCAGGCTGAACAACCCCAGTTCCCTCAGCTGTTCCTCACAGGCGTTGTTCTCTAGACCCTTCACGAGTTTTAGAACAAACAACAATGGGACAGACAGTGTCTCAGTCTTAAGTACTAAAGAAACATCCTAAAGGGCACAAAAGAAATACTGTATCTTCAGCCAACCAACATCTACGTTTATTTAGGGTAATTGGCTACATGACAGACTGGCAAGAAAAGATGGTAACTGGCAAGGCTGAGCATTAACAAGCTTCTGACCACCAACTGCAACCTAAACTAGATACTTTTCTTACTTGCTGTAGAATTTGGTACCCAAGAGAGGAGGTAATACTTTACTCATATTGCATTTATTTTCCACCTAGTAACTACATCATTTCAGATGATTCACCTCAAAAACAAGAGAGTGAAAAAAAACCACACAATAACGTTTTCCAATTATATCTAACTATTAAAAGATCATCTTTAAAACCAACCTTCCCAAAACCACACTTAAGACATAAATACTACGCCAAAAGAATTAGAGGGGAAATTAACAGCTTCTGATACTTTTCCATCACTACCCTTCCTGTTCCAGTAGAAACAAGCCCTGTAATTAAAAGAATCAGTACCTTCTGGTAGAGTCCTGTGAATTCCAGCTGTAGGTACTGGTCTGCACTCTGCTTCTCTACAAAAACACTTATGCGAATTTCAGTAAGAAGAAAATTAACCTTATCACCTCTTAAAGAGAAATTACACAACTTCCATGTACCTTTTCCACTGGAAAATTACTGCACTGCCCAATCTTACTCCAAACCAGTGCTGTCCTTGAGTAGAGACCCCAGGTTTGGAAGGTGCACAAGCAGAGATTTAGAAGCTGCTACAAGGATTTTGGAATTGAAGACTTCTAAGTTTATTATGCAATTTATTTAACCAAATAACACCCCTTCCCTCACAAAGGGTCACGATACTAAATATATTAAAAAATGGTGATATAAGCTTATGTACTAAAAAAAAAATACGATGAAAAAGGAAAAAAGAGAATATGTCCTTTGAACAGGTATCACAGGCTTGTTTGGTCAAAATTCATAGAGGCATCAGCAGTTAAGCCAACTGGGTGTAAATAAGCTCAAGACAACCCTTTTATCAGAACCTGAGAAGGCTTGTGTTGCTTCTTTCACTCCAACATATCTGAAAGAAGAACCATAAATAGAACTGTAATAAGACGAATGTGTTCCCAAGCCAAAGGAAGCGGGAGGATGGCGTAACACATCATAAATGGTCATCCTGGTCAAATAAATACACTTCAAATTTCAGTCGTAACACTAATATCCCTGCATGGATGATAAGGGTATCAATGGTCAGAATTTGTGAGTTTTTTTTCCCCTGTACTTTGAACAGACACTTACTGAGACTTCTCCCCCAAAACAACATATGCAAAAAGAAGTTGTTTTACACGAAAATGCAGAGATGTCGGACAACGGAAAGATATTACCTTATTAATACGAAGACATGGCTAGAATTGCTCTTTCACTTAACTTAATCTTTAGGTAAGGAATCGCTGAGAAAGATACTGCTGAAGGCAAAATTCCACTCAAAAGAGTCCAACCACCGGTACTGGAATCCTCTCCTCTGTCTCTCACTTCCAGCCATTCAGAGAAGGATTTTAATTCCTTTACGACACACCCAGTAATTGCTATGCTTGACACATTTGGCATTTAAACTTCCCTTGAGTTTTTCCAACTGGAATGCAGCAACTTTCTGTCAGTCTGCACAACTCAGGACATCAGACTAGCACCAGGAAATCTTTCTTTCCCCACAGGAAGAGCTCGGTGCTCTCTGCTTACTGACAGCAATGCTGTTCAGTATGACACCTAGTAAGCACCACAGACGCAGTGTGTTCTGAAGAGGCAGGCAGACTCCCAGCAGCAAGCCGACAGCATGGTTTCAAGAAGTCAGACTCTTATGGCTGTTAATAAGGAGACAAGAGATGAGCCCAGACTGGCTAAACGTCCTATGCAAATTCCACATCTGAATCACTTCTACCTTTTACACTATTAGTATCTCCAGTATTTCTCACAAGCAGGTCAGGAGACTGTTGTGTCTCAAGTTCGGCAGATTCATGTGCAAAATACACAGATCCAAGTTCTTTACAACTTTTTAAATCGTTCATCGCTCTATTATTAATAGAAGACCATTTCTGAATTTAGATGACTTCCACCTGGCTAGGTGAAGAAAATGTAAACTTTGTCTATAAGCACAAATTAAATAAAACCCAGCTACCTAACTGTCCTTCCTAAATGGACCAAGACCTTGAGATATATATATATATAAAT
>NW_009709842.1:8695-33664 GCF_000703405.1 Apaloderma vittatum | reverse complement strand
AGCCCCGTGTGGCGTTGGGCTGTGGTGCTGGCAAACTGGGCTGGTAAGTTACTCGTCTCGCTTTGCTTTTCTGCAGAAATATTGCTAAATCCCGTTTGGTTTACCGCAGGTCTTTTTTGCCTAATTATATAGTGAGGCCTTTCCGTACGATCCGTTACTTGGGTTTGCTTTCCGGGAGATTTGGATCGTGGAGGCTTTAAATGTTAGCGAAAGTAGTCAGTTGGCTTGCTCTTGGGAATCAGACTGTTAATGTGGAAAGAGACGGAGTGAGAGTAGCCGTGGCATTATTTTCTGGCCTTTCATAACTAAACACCAGATAAAACTTCTTTATAGGCCCTGTACAGATTAAACAGGTAGGTGGCTTCACAAAGTTGGTTGTCAAAGACCTGCCTTGAAACTGCTGAGCTTTGTGCTTAGGCTAGCAGAGTTCCTAGAAGTTAGCAGCTTCTTGGAGTATTGTTCTTGGCTGGAAGTAAACTGCTGACCTCAAAATATGTATTTCAACCTGTGTTTTTCCAGACAATTTCAATCTTAGCACTTGCTCCTGAAGGCACCTGACAAACCTTTTTGTGATCTCACAGTCACTTTTATCCTCGAATTAAATATGTACTTCCTCCACAAAGAGAAATATATAATTTGTAGTTTCAGGTATACAGGTCATGCAAACAGAGGAGTTTTCCAGACCACAAAATCTCTACTTAGCTCAAGATCAAACCTTTTGGCAACATATGTAGTCACCTTTATCATCTCCAGTGCTTTGTTTGTGTGTACTGACGCACTCGTAAATACCTATTTATGTGTAGCTTCTACAATCCAGCTTGCTGGGCAGCAGCTTGTGGTCTTGTCCATGCATGAAAGAGGACTTGTCAGTCATTTGTCTTGCTGTGGCAGTAATAATAATAGCTCATCAGAAGCATTGGGAAAGCTTCTTTTGTTGCATTAGCACCTCGTGCTTTGCCTTCTGTAAAGTTTACTTTTCCACTTAAGATAAAACACACCAATAGTTGTTGAGGGGAGGAGAAGAAAGGTGGCAGTGAGTTCATGCACTGTGCACGTCGTTTACTTAATTTGGTGATTTTGGAGAACTTTATTGTTCTTCTGCATCGAACATGTGCTTAGCATTTATCAAATTAATATTAAACCTAGTAGTTGCACCAGAATATCTTTCTTGGTGCAAATATATAGTTGAGGAAATACGTGGGAGTCGCTGTTGCTGGTAAGGGCATTGATGAAGAGCACACGGCAAGGTGTGTGTTTTGGTTTGGCCAGCACCGCTTGCAGAAGACAATGCAGCTGGTGCTTCCTGGGTGTTTGAAGGAAGGAATTGCCATGTGCCTCCATCTGCAAGAAGGGATGTGTTTTGAAGTAACTAATTGCATGTTGGCAAAGCAAAATCAGACACACTAGATCCTTACAAATGTAGTAGTGTGGAAATTAGTCATGTCAAATAATAAGTAGATGAGCAGAAATACTACGGGGACGGAATGTAAAACTCTCCGTAAAGAGGATAATGAAATGTAAAAGAACCTCACATCAAAGTAGTGACTGAATCCTGTTCGACTTGTTGATCCTGGCTTAATTTGTTGAAAGTTTCCTGAGACACGCACGTACGGTAGGTTCAGTGATAGTTACACACTTGTGAAAGTTGCCTCCGGTCTGTCATCTTTTGACTTTCAATTTAGCATGGTATTAGTTTGTAAGAGGCGAACCTGACTCTTGTTACTCAAGGAAACTGTTAACGTCACCCGACACTGGAAGGAAAACAATAACGTAAAAGGCTTGAAACTCTGGGTGAAAGGATTTGGTCCAAGTGTTGTTACTATGACCTATTGTATTTTTGTCTCATGTATTCTAGTACGTTTCAATTGTGTTAAAGTAAACCGAACACCTTACATAGGTATGTTACCAGCTTGCAGTTTCTGACTAAGCCTTTTATTAAACTTCTCTTTTAAACTGCATAATTTCAGAAATGTCAAGCTACTTTTACATCCTAATCTGCATTTAAGTCATGGGGAAAAACTTGTAGCAGTATATAATTGCGGGTGGAATTAATAGGCTTCTGTCTGATCCCAGTGATCACGAATGCAGGGAATTGGCTTTAGCATGGGCTGTCAGATGAGAAGTACTTCACGGGGCGTCCTCCTCCCTTTGCTTTCCTTTGTAGCCCCCAGCCAGTGAGTCTTCAGTTCTTCAAGCCGAAGCTCTCTGAGTGAGAGGAGAAGAATGGTTGCCAGGAATAAGGCCCATATAATCTTGCAGATAATTTTTTTGCAAGGTAACAAGATAAGCTTTTTTTTCCAATTGAGCCAACAAGATATGACCATATGGAAGCTGTGGAACAATCCAGCGTTAGCCACATATTCCTTGTCTTTCCTCCGAGTCTTAACTCAGCTACCCCTCAGAGCTGGGCTCTCGCGTAAGCGGCTGCTTACCCTTCCTTCATATAGATTATTTGCACAGGATGGAGTTGTCAAAATAATTTTAATACAGAAGCTCTCCCACGTCTTTGTTTTGTGAAACCTGAAGTGCTGCCCTTCTTCTAAGTTTGCAAAAGGGAATCTGAATCACAATATGATTTGTATAGCTGATGTGGGTCTCTAATGATTCGCAGGATAATTATCCAAAAGTTGTTTGTGAAATTTATAGAAGTATGAAGCAAAATACCTGTGCTGCCTAAGTCGTTTAAGTGGATATTGCTTCATAGTGTGCTTGAATGATGTAGTTAACTAAAATAACCACACACTTCAGTCTCTATTTAGTCAGTTTGTCTTTATCGTATTTATTTCTGGGGATCCAAGAACACCTTTTGTCTGATTGGTATTTTGAGAGAGCCAGTTCACAGTAGTGCTATTGTATAAAATAATTTGCTTTAGCCTGTTAGCAAAATGGGTCATACAAGTACAGTTTAGTAAAGGTATGCCGTGTTACTTGGAATAGGCAAACTTTTGATGAGTGAATTGGTAAATGATGTGATTATCTAACTTGTTCAGTGTATCTAAGGCAGATATTGTTGTTAGCTCTTGTGAATTCACTAAGTCTTTTAACAGCAGCTTTTACAAATTAAGAATTATCAGTAGGTGCAGTGTTGACAATTGCCCCAACCCCGAAGGGATGAAAAGCATTATCTTTACAAACCTGCTGTTCGTATTTTAGTTGCATATAACAGCATATGTAATTTTGTATGGTAAGCTGTTTGTTGTTGTTTTTTTATTTTTCTTTGCTTCGTAAACTGAGGGCCTGTTAAGAGAGAAATCCATCCTCCTGCCTGGAGTCTGAGGCACGGTACTGGCTTGCTGTGCTCTAGCACATGTTCCCTTTAGACCATGAAAGCTTTTGTAGAAATTGAGTCACAGACTGCAGCTTTCTATGAAGAATCGAAAAATAAAATGATATGGGAAATGAAATATGAGGAAAATAAGTAGTATCATGATTAATCAGTTATCTGCTGGGGATTTTTTTCCCTGTTATTTGTTGAACTGAAAAACCGTCTGGTTTTGAATGTAAATAAGTGGAAGGATGCAGGTGTCATCACTCACTGCCTCAGTTAGTCATTGAAATAATGTGAAGAAGGTCAGTCTAATATAGGTTTGCTGTAAAATGCTAGTACTATTGTAGGATAGAATGTTTAGCATAATTACTAGGTTTTATTTTGCAGAGTCTTGGATCTAAATCCATTCTCTAGATTTAAATTATGATACACTTCAAGGGATTTTTTTTGTCACAGTTGTGAGACTTTCACAAGTGTCTGTTAAAACAGTGGATTTAAGTGTAGTTTACCTTGTTTAGAAATGGATTACACTGTGAGGTTTCAGACTAAATACTGGAAGGAAAACACTGTGCAAGTTCAACAAGCGTGTTCCACCGAAGTTTCCAAGAGCTGTTCTGCTGGGTGAATCCAGTTGCTTCCTGAAGCATTTCTGATGTTTACCCGAGGCAGTTACTTCACTAAAGGAAACACACGTGCAGTTGAAGTAAAAACAAAACTTAAATACTGTCTAGAAATCTTTACAGCAAAAGCACGTTTGTATCAAAAATAGATCATGTTCCACCTTTTATTAATAGATGTTACTTTCAGAGGGAATTGTCAGTAACACTTCAAACCGTCTGTTTTGAAGTACTACTGCTAAAAACATCATTTGTCTTTTAATCAGTGATACTTGGATGATACATCTTAATGCACAAACTTTGCTTCTCTTATCTCTGCACAGCATCCAGTCTGCTTTTCCTTTTCTGTTGCTGTTGTCCAAGAGGATTGCTGCTGTTTTGGTGGTCCCAAAATTCACCTCTCATTTTTCAGAACTGTCATCCCATCCAAGTTGATGTACTGCACTTGGCATGTTTGCACATCCCTGTCTTTCTGCAGAAGGTATCTCGTGTTAGGATGTGGTGTAGTGAGAAACTTGGACAAACCATAATAAAAATGGCTTTGAAGGCTCGTTTCTGTTTTCCTGTGGATGGCATCTTTTCTGAATGGAGTTCAGTTTATGGAAGATAATCATTGTCAATTAAACTTCCTCATCTTTGATTTTATTTTTTTCCCAACCCTTCAGTTAAGTAATTGAGTAACAGGTCTTTCATCAACACAGCGTGTTATTACTAAACAGTGTTACCTTGTAGCATCCGACTGAATGAACCGTTTTGACACAGTTAAGCTGAAATTAACAATACATGAAATAGTTTGTTTGCAAGATTTTGTTGGGTTCTGCTGGAGCAGTGTACTAAAGATGCTATTTCTGGATATTCAGCACTGTTCTGTGATGTTGAAACCAAACACTGGGGTAATGGCAAGCCGAGAGCTTTTACCTAAATGCGCTCTAGAGTAAGTTTTGCCTTAAGAGTGGGTCTAGGCCTGTTTATGACAAGGTATATAGGTGTGACCTGGGTAAAACATTTAAATGATCTGTTTGGTACTTTTCTCCCACTCTCTTTTTTTTTTTTTTTTTTTTTCTTTTTCTGCTTTCCCTTGGTCTTTTGTGCTTAACGCTAAAATCCAACTCCCACACGACAAGCTCCAGAAAGCCTGTCGGGACAGATCTTTTAAACTTGGGTTTTGAGCACTGCTCTCTTGGGAGGACAAGGAAATTGGACTTTTTTTTTATTTTGAGTAGCGATGTACAGATTGTCATGAAGTCTTGGGCCTTTGAGTTCAGAAAGGGCATTATAAACTAAGTGGTGTGTTGCCTAATACTAATTTTCTTTTCATTTAGTGTGCAAATGCAACTTCCAAGTCTTGGATTACCACACACAGATAAGAGAGATTCCTTAAAACAAGTTGGAGCTCATCCTACTCAATTCAGATAGCCTCTCCTGCCGCCTGGAATAATAGCCCATGACTAAGATGGTGCAGCAACTTTCGGAGTCTTTTATTTTAGAATCCCTTGCTACACCCTGGTGACACACAGAGTAGAAGTTCTGGCAGAGCAGTCCTCCAGCAGCAATTTAAGTCCAAGTGCTGAGAGGTGGAAAAAGGGCTTCAGTAAGGTAATTGAACAGCGAAAGGGATGCCTGTTTACAGACTACTGGAGGACAAATGCTGTGGCCGGACAGTTTACAGATAATTGGGAGTTTTGCTGGAGAAGATGACAAATTTGTTTGCTACTCCACCTGTACAGCTGTCTTGTTTTGTAAAGGGCAATTAGTTTACTGTTGAATGACAAGTAAAAATTAGGATTACACTGTCCCTCTGTGTTTCTGAAAGCTCTTAGCCTAAAGTCATTTCAGGTTGAAGAGCAAGAATGAGGCAGTTTGGGGGTGCGTGGTTCGTCTTTGTTTTAAAAAGCAGATCTGTAGGAGAGGAAAAAAAAGCTGGTGGTAAACGATGTGGCAAAGGTCACAGCCCAGGCAGAGGTCACTGACCTCACATGTCTTGTGTGATGGGCAAGTTGTGTATAGCAATATTCCTGTTCTTTACAGTGGAATATGGAGTGTACATTAGTTTGTGCTTGTAACGTTCAGAGTATATTCCAGGAAACAGACAGAAAGAGTTTTGAGAGTCACTGGGGCGCGAGGGTGGGGTTCCCAGTGTGAAGCTGCGATAAGGAAGATTAGTCGCTGGATGTGACAGAGATAAGTGTTGAGGAGGTGATGTTATCCCTGTATGAAATAATAATTCACTAGTGATTTCAGTCGTGTTCAGCGTTTCAAGACTGAATAAGAAGTTTCAAGGAAAGGTAGTAGCCACTTCCTTATGGGAAAATACTCATTGGGAGAACAGAACCAGGGCTTAGCAGGAGAAGTTAAGAGGTGTTTTTCTCTGTCTCAGTTCTAATCTCAAAGAAAAATAGCCCGATACTAGTAGAATTTTCCCCTGAAATTCTCAATGTAAAAAGTAGAACACAATTGACATGTATAGGTAGAAGTTGCACTGAATAAGGGAATTGAGTTCTTATGCCAAAGAATAATTTCATGTGTATTGAAAGACCTAGTAAGTGTAAACAGACTTTTTTTCCTCTCTCCGTTGTAAGTTATTGTTCCTAGATCATTAGGCCCAATGATATTGTCCTATTTAAGTGAGTTATTTCCAAGCATTGTATTAATTCCTGGCAGAGGTTACTGTTAAAAGCAATAATGGACTCTTGCTCAGGAGATCAGATGGAATCATTGTTACATAGTTTAGCTCTTGACTCAGGAAGATTCTGAAAATGTGTAAGTGTTAAGCTTCATTGCAAATGCTCATATTTATCATAAACATCCATTGTGGAGTTGGGACATTACACTGTATTCGTCTTCATGTATTTTTTATAGTCATGTTTTCTCTCCACCTTTCCAGGGTTTTTTCTCCTGGTTTTATTTTTTTTAATTGCTTTGGCTTGATTATGAGCAATATGGGTAAATTTTATTTGGCATTTGAGTAATTGCTTATAAAAGGGAAATTACTAGGAATTTGTGAATATGTAATTGCTTCTGTTTTTTTTATGCTTCCATAATGATAGACTTCATAAATTATTTCTATCTTATAAATGTAGCTTCTAGTAGGATAACTTTTGAAATGTGTTTCAGGGGCTCATACCCTTTGCTGCTGCTTAGGTTAAAATACTTGCATTTTTAGATAGTCTTGACCTTACAGCTGAGCAAATGCTTAAATGCTGTATTATACGTTCTCTTGTGCACCTGGTTTTCCAGATTATTTACGCTCATTATAAGCGTGAGTTTTTCAATGTCTTGTGCTGTTAATTACTTCATGGAAATGTTCACTGGCTTCAAAACCAAGGCCTCAAAAAAACTTTGGTGTATTATGATGGACAGCTAAGCAGAGTTGTTAAAGTGTACCTTCCTTACTCTTTTCAAGCACAGTCTAATTATTCGCCTGAAAATACTTTTCTTCCCTTTCAGAACTACAGAATTCCACTAAAGTTATAAAAGCAGCAAAACCCAGGACAAGGAAGAGCAACAAGGTTTGTATTTGCCAGAAGGACTTGTAGCTGTGAATTACTGGACTACTTGTGGTACAAGTCCCAGTTAACCTAACCTGGCATTTAGGAAAACGAAATAATTTCCAGGGAGTATTTCTGGCTGTAAATATTCAATATAGTAAACTTAAAATTAGAAAGGATGCTAAATTGGTGTATGTGTGAGGGATAAGGAAAGGCACTTTTGTTGCAAAAATCAGTGGGATTATATAAAAATGTGAAAGGGCTGTAAAGAAACATCACTTGAGCACAAGTGATGCTAGGTTGGTTTTGGAAATTGTTTTTGCATACTGTGTGTTATGTGTGCTTTATGTGCTGTTACGTAATTATCATTATGGCATCAGGAGACACAGAATCCTTTTATCCAAAAATCAAGTTTCTAAAATTTTGTACAGCCATCCCTTTTTAGGTTGAATAATACCTGTGCTCAAAGGTTTTCCAAAAGGTAAAAACACTTCTAAGCAGTAGGTGCCTTTAAATCACATAGGAAGCTATATGTAAGACTATTTATTCTGACAGTTGTCTTAGATGTGCTTAAAAGTCATAAGACTTCTTGGTTTATTTTACAATAGAATGTACCAAATTTTACTTGCTTGCTACCCCTCCTTTTTTTTTTTGCTGTGCCCACATAAAATGTTCTTCATGAAGATATTCTTTAGACAGTTGCACTAATTACAAGCTAAGGTGTGTTGGACCTTGATTTGAATGTAACTACAATGATTAATTGTAGAAACAATTAATCATATTCTGTTTTCAAGAGTTGTGTGTTTGTTTTCTGTTGTATTTCTCATTTTTTTAAAATTGATACTCATAACACTTCTGCTCAAAGGAGTAGGCTGGCCATCTGAGTCACAACTGACAACTTCTATCTAGTAAAAAGGCCTAAATCTAGGAAGTAGTGTAACCCCTTTGTCATCTTTGCAGACTGGAGATTTTGATGATATCACAAACTGGCCAACGCCAAGTGAAATAGCGAACAATGAAGTAAGTATTCTTTGTTATCTTCAGTGTTATTTTTAAAAACCATGTTGACTTCTCTGCTTAATACCATTCCTCCCAGAACGTGCTTTGGGTGTTGTAGGGTTTCAACAAGAATTTTGTCAATAATTCAGGTTACTGGTCTGTGCTTAACTGTCTGCACTGGTACTGGAATTTCTGAACCCTTCAAAAGTCCACACAAATACTCTCTGTTTATCATTAGTGGTGTGCCATGGAGGAGTAGGTAAAAATCTGCTGTGTTTAGTTCACCATTTTAAAACTTATATTTTCTTTTTCTACTCGTTGGGAAGTTTATGCACAGATGACAAGGCCTTTGGGGTTGTGACATGCTGCCCGCCCTTGTGGCTGAGAATGCTTTGTGCAGGTTGTCTTTGTCTTAGGACAACTTTCTTATCCTTGCCCTATCCCTCTGATGTATATTTTTGCCTTGCTGGATCTTTAGTTAACATGTATTCCTTCAGATTATCTTCTTTTCACGTTATCTCAAGGGAGAAGTGTGTGATCCATCTTGCACCGTTTCCATGCCATTTAAAATAAGAGCAGAGCACAGATGATTGCACACTGTGAGGTGCCATTTGATTTAATTTTGCAGCACCTCCCTGATGCTTTTACTGTTTTCTTAGTGAGGGACATAAAAGATTTGGTTTCAACAGTGTGCTTTGTATAGCTGGAAGTGTCCAAATGAAAACTGAAAACGAGTGAATTAAGGTAGTTTGGCATGAATCGTTTGTCCTGCGGGATCAGCTTCTAACACCCTCTCTTCTCCCACAACTGACCATCATAACTTCATTGTTTATGTCAACAAAGAAACATTTTTTGGGGGTGTCCAACCAGGCTTTTAGCATTACAGGTCAAAGCTGTAGATGTCTGTAGATTTGTCACAACACAACGTTTAGAGCTTGTCTCCTTTAGTAGTTAGAACTTGTCTCCTTTAGTAGCTTCTTCTGAAGGATCTCAGAGAACATGTTTGAGATTGCTGGAAGAATCTTTAAAACCTGAATAGCTTCTGTGCCATGAAGGACGCTGCTAATGTATCTGGTGGCGTGAGAGGTGTATAACTCTCAGCTCTGCATAAAGCTTCTTCCTTAGTTACTCAGAAGATGACAAATAATTCCTTCTGTGCTTTTTATACCTCAGATGCACAGCCTCTTCCTTTGCTACAGTCTAATAACTCAGAAATCTTGAAGATTGTGTGGTCACTTCCACTAGTACTTCAGTCACTACTGTTGTAACATATGAGGTACAGTGCAGAGAAACTCTGTAACTTTGTCCAAAATACAGTGTGTTCTGTCGTATTCTTAGGCTCAGAAGAGGAGGGGGTCTGCCAAGCTGAGGTCTGAGAGATGGATTAGCATGGAAACGATTACTTTTTATATCTTTTAATAATATTTGTAAATGTCAGTGTTGATTTGTGAAATACTGATTTTAGTGGCTTAAGAGAACATGCACCCTGTATCTTTTGAAGTCTATTTAGTACTAAAGCTCTTATATATATAAGAGAGATCTACTTGGCTGTTATGTCAAATTTTGATATGATGATTAATCATGGCTGTACAGTACTAATCAGAGTGCCTGAGAGGATATGTATGTAGTGTTTCATAAGAATAATATACATTTTATGCTGCTTCTCTCTGCTTTACGTGTAATTTGTAAAGATTTTTTTGTTCTACCAGATCATCTAGCTTATATTGCATAGATGTTAATTAACCTTTTGCTGATTTAAGTATGTGAGAATACATATGTGAGAATTGTAGTACACAAGTTCATGTAGTGCCTGTTAAACCAAATAACATTCAGTTTAGATGTCATCTTAATTGATTTGTTGAGGGGAAAGCTTTGCATTCTAACTAATTTTGGCATAGCAATACGTTGTCTACTGTGCATACTTCATCAGGTTCAAAGCTCTCTCCCTAACATAGGAGAAGTCTTTCTGTTTGGCAGAAATGTCTGCAAAGCTTCGTTTTGCATGTGGATGTTATATCCAGACATAAAATGGGTTGGGTTGGAAGGGACCTTTCAAGGTCATCTGGTCCAGCCTGGCTGCAGTGAGCAGGGACGTGTTCAACTGGGTGAGGTTGCTCAGAGCCCCATCAACCTGACCTCGAGTGTTTCCGCGGATGGGGCTTCAGCTACCTGTTTCAGGGTTTCACCGCTGTAATTGTAAAAAATTTCTTCCCTATATCTAGTCTTAGTTTGCTCTTGCTAAGTTTAAAACCATTCCTCCTTGTCGTGTTGTAAAAGGCCCTGCTAAAAGGTTTGTTGCCATTTTTCTTGCAAGCCCCTTGTAAGTACTGGAAGGCCTCTGTTGGGTCTCCCCAGAACCTTTTCTTTTCCAGGTTGAACAACCCCAACCCTCTCAGCATGTCCTCACAGAGGAGGTGCTCCAGCCCTCTGATCGTTTTTCCACCCCTCCTCAGGACTTGTTCTAACAGGTCTATGTTGTTCTTGAACTTGGAGCCCTAGAGCTGAACACAGGCTTGTAGGTGAGGTCTCACCAGAGCAGAGGGACAGAATCACCTCTCCCGACCTGCTGGCCACGCTTCTTTCAATGCAGGATGCAATTTGCTTTCTGAGCTGCGAGCGCATGTTGCTGGCTCACATCCAGCTTTTCATCCACCGCTACCGCCAAGGCCTTCTCCTCAGGACTGCACATAATCCCTTCATCCCTCAGCTTGTATTGAAAATAACACTTTCCACTCTTCATAAAAATTATGTTCATTTTGTCTGCTTTGAAACCTGTTATTCTGTGGGATTTCCAAGAAGAGATGATCTGCAGGATGCTGGTGCTCCTCCAGGGTGCACAGTTCCTGGTAAATACCATATTCTAATGTGGGAATAAATGAAACTGTAATGATAAACCTCCACATCCTCTGATCTTGGGTTGGTGCTATGTAGTGGAACAGAATTGTTGGAGTTAAGAGTTGTGGCTCCTTACATTCTATTTAAACGTTTGGTATGCTGTTGAGATTGTGCAGCATCTTGGGAATTTATGATTTACCATTCAGTATTCTGTAAGCACAGTGTTTGGAAGATAATCAGTTTGAACAGTAGGTACTGGTGAGTAATATTTCTTTCTTTCCTGTAACATTCAGTTCTCAGGTACTGAAACATGATTGTCATGCATTCTGCAATGCTGTATCTTCAGTTTAAAAAAAACAAAGCTTTTCTATTCTAAAAATTCTTTTTATAGTCTTGCCAAGTGAGCAGAAAATAGAACTATACAAAAAGAGACTTTGCAAAACAACATAGTTCTTAAAACTCGCACTACTAAAGAGGTTGAGAACAAGTATTAATAAAGGAATTTTAAAAGGTAAAGGAAATTTATGCCTTTTGCTATCAGCAGTAGTACTGTCAGAAATAATTACCAGTATCTCTTGCAGTGCAAGACTGCAAGTCACAGTAAGAAGCCAACAAATAGAAGAGAGAAGGAGGAGAAATCCGATCAAAAAAGCAATAATGGAATCAAGGACAACCTGGAGGCAAAGCCAGATGGTCCAGGAGACAATACTAGTGAAGATGAAGCTCAAACTAATAACCAAAGGAAAAAAGGTCGGTCTGGGTGCTATGGATAATGTAATACACCACCATTGATACAGTCACAATAATTCCAGTTGAATGACTTGCTGAAATGTTTTGCAATTTCTAAGTGATAACAAGCTATATTGCTCTCTGAGAGGAAGCTTGAAACAGGCTTCCTTTCTCAGGTTTTGGAGTGTTTTGTTCAGCCACATAGGAATTCTGGAAGAGAAGCAGCTTGTCGTCCTACTGATGGTCTGTGGAGCTCTGCCAAGTTCTGGAAAATTTTAGCATGGCTCTACAAACCATTAGTCTCTTCTGTCTTTATTTCCCTCAATAGATAACGCTATGTTAACTTCAAATATATGGATGTGGGGTACTATGTATACTAACACTTAAATTTTTGTGTTCTACCATTAGCTTACACCTTGAAGTGATCATATGAAAACTAAAGTGGGTTATTAATTTCCTTTGGATCCGATCTGTTACATAAAAAATAGGAAGCAAACCTGTATTTCATTTGATCAGTAGAATGGAGTAAGCTGAAGAAACAGAGAGTTTTAAGATAGTGCTTCTGTTAGCTGCTTAGTTTCCTTGGTTCCCTGCTGGTATTTCTTCAGATCCTATGTATATATTTAAAAACAAATCCTTTATTGCTTTTCTTTTTTTCAGTGTAAGTGGAAATCTAAAGCAAAAGATTCTCAAGTACAATGTGGTTGGTTGGTTGGTTGTTTTTAATACACCCTAGTGTGGATAATGCATTCTGTATACTTACTTGTATTTCTAGGCTGCAAAGCTATGAAGCCCATAGTTAGAAAACAAGTATAGAACAGCAAATATTATCGTTATGTAAATGATTAGTGGATATTTTAGGACAGCCTACAATCAAGTGCAGCTTTGCTAACATTTTTTGATGCGTGTGAATGAACTTAATTTGAATATGTCAAGGTAAAACTGCCACAGCTAAATTCTCAGGAAGTTTTTCTATTGTTTGTGATTGAAATTGTTGTTTTAGTGGTTAACTTGATACATTATTTCTTATCTATAAGTTTCATATGCAAGTTGTGGAATGATATAGTAATGAATTTACTCATCTTTTTAACACTTAAGTAGCTATAAATTCTTGGTATCGAAGCTTATATCTAAAAATCCATTAAATAAACAAGCTCACCTTCATTTCATATATCTAAAGACCACTCTTCAGTTTGAGAAATTACTGCTTATTGTATTTATTATTACAGAGTTGTTCATCATATCTTAAAATTCCAATGTCAAGCTTCTTCCACTTTCTAAACTTCAAAATTACCTGCTACTACACAAGAAGAATTCTATTAAATATTTTTTGGGAGCTGAAACCTGAAGTAGTACTATAATTAAGAGTAATATGTTAACTTTTCAAGGTAACAGGCAGAAATGGGTTCCACTTCACTTGGATGATGTAAGATCAGACAGTCAAGAAAGACCAGGCTCTCGAACAAGCTCAAGATATCTGCTGGAAACAAACAAGTTAACACCTCATAACAACAGACGGAATGAGGCAAGAAGTAAGTAATTTTCAGTATCTGAGTCCTTCTATGTATGGCAAGTCAAGTCTAACACCCTGTCAGTATGTGTGGTATCTAGGCACCGGGAGTTATCCACAGGAGGGGACTGTGTTACCGTGCCTGGAGGGAGAATTGCATGAGCATTCTTTCCCATCCCGAGCTGATCGCAGGTGTTGTGATCCCTGAGCTGGCACCAAAGCATCCAGTTGGTTCAGAAGCATTTGACGTTGGCTGTTGGCTGCCAGTTGGCCCCATTTACTCTCCTTTGTCACTGACAGCTTCTGCGCGACTCGCCCTTGGGCCCAGCCGGGCAAACCTTTCCCTGTCACCCTTGCAGCTTTCAGATCTGACCTTCTGCTTCAGCCAGCGTGGCTTGGCTGCGTCAGGGGATTGCCTGGGCGCAAGCTGAGAACTCTTAGGTTACATGTTTCTGGCGCGAATCGTGTGTTCTGCAGCGTCATTTCCCTCAGCCTTTCTGAGCATCCAGAAACTAGGGAGGCACACTTTTCAGTACAGTGTTTTATGATGAGGAATAAATTGGAGAATACTTAATTATACTGTGATATTTAATTACGATTGCAAGTGTAATTCTTTTTTTTTTTTTTTATTTGTCTCTTCAAGATTGGCGTCGGGATAGAGAAAAGAGAGATGATCATGATGAAGTGTGCAGCGTGAGAAGTGAGGGTGGCAGTGTTCGAGGATTCTCCCGGGGCAGAGGAAGAGGTAGAGGCAGAGGAAGAGGACGAGGCAGAGGAAACCCCAGAAGTATGCAAAGCAGCAGAGGCTTAGTAAAAATTTTAAAACTATGTTTACAATGTTACTGTTTGCACATGAACTAAGAGTTATCTCAAAAAAAGGTATCCTGTAACTTAATATAATTAAATAGCTTGAGACTTTTTAAAATCAGATGCTGAAAACCAACAGTAAAATAGCAGTATGTGCCGTGCCTTCAAATACCTGTGTGCTGGGCTTAAGATTTTTTTTTTCATCATCTTTCTTTTATCTTCTCCTTTATTTTGAAGTGAACTTTGAATATTCCATTGGTTATCAAGAACTGTATGGTGAAGGAACTGACCACATGTTTCAGCCTGAGCTTAATGCTAGTGTGATGTATTACTATCCTGATGGAACAGGAGTGCAGATGTATTCTGTGGATGAAGCACTTCTCAAAGAATACATAAAACATCAAATGTAAGTACATTATTTAATGTGCAAATATCTTCAGAGATCTAGTTAAGGTAAAAGAACTAATTTCAAGCCATGTTTAATCTTAATTATCCATGTAAAGAGAGAGATTAAGGCATTTTGTTTTAGCTTTTTGACAGTACCAGCATCAGTTTGAATTTATTCGCTAGTGGATTGGAAAAACTTGAGCGATGGGGAGAAGTTTTAAGGAAGCTGTTCCACATCTTGTGTTGTAGTCTGGCTCTAACTCGTATACCTGCCTTATTTATGGTACATAGCCCTCTTTTTATGTCGTCATGTACCCGAGATACGGATGTCTCTTGAGCCTGTGCTTTTGAGTACTGTTGGTCTGTTTGCCTATAAAGTCTTCTTTGGTGATGTAGCTAGATGTTTCCCTTATTTGCTCTCAATTTCACTTTGAGAAGTCTTGTTAGGTTGATGTTTTCAGAGCATTTAGTCTGAAACATTTAACTGAAAGAGAGTAGTTTTGCAATGATACTTGATTTTTCAATAATCTGAAATGTTTACTTTCTCGTGTACACCATTAGGCAATGAGAAACCATCTGGAAGACTGATTATCACCAGGAGACAAGTCAAAAAGGGCCTGGAAACCACTAGTTCATTTTAAAGAGGGAGTTTCCACCACTGGCAGTCATTTCATCTTCTCTACTTGCAACGGCATTTGTCTGCGATGCCTTTGTGGTGGTTTTTGATTGCCCGTGTATTCCATAAAGCAACTTGCTTATTTTATTCTCGCTTCTTTTGTTACAGTTGACGCAAAAAGGAAGAAAAAAGCCTCTTTAAGTGCAGAGAGTATCTGGCATGTGGCTATCAACTTCAAAACTTCTATTGCAGTCTTTTTTGTTACTCTTGCTGCCAGGCCCCTATGAGACCTGACAGTGGACATGTACCCCCATGTCAGGATAATCGGCCTGCGCTGTCCTCAGACAAGTGAGGGAGGAGCACAGACACTCCACTGTTGGCCAGATTTCTGGGCATGCAGTGTAGAATCCAGACCTTCTAAGGTAGGACATGATGATGTCCCCCTCTCTGAGAAAAATGTCAGTTACAGCGTTGGTCACATCTGACTTCTGGTTGTATTTGTATTTTATTTTGGCAACAGGAGGTTGGTAGGTGTCGGTAGAAGACTTGGCGTGGCTGGCTAACCGGAGCCACTGGTTGCTTGTCGAATATGAACTCCTAAGGCAGTCTGGTTATGGAGTTTGCTTTCTGTGAGAGACAGGGTGATTCCTGAGCAGGTTCAGAACCTAACTTCACTGTTTTTATGCCCCTTGAGGGGAAAAAAAGTTTACTTCTTTTGCACATTAAAAACCGTGGGAAACAGACTTTATTCATCATTTACCTATTAGTAGCTTCTACATGGGGATGGTTTTGTCTGCCTTTCAGAGTTTAGTTATAAAATGTTAAAGTGACTATTGCCAAAGAAGGAAGTATATACGAAAGAAAGCTACACAGAACTATTGGTCTGAGAGTTCCTTATGGAGTAAAAAATAAATCAGGATATATTAGAGACGTGAGATTGCTTTGAATCCTAGTGAACTGATGAGTTTTAAAATAGTTTAAAACCTGCTTAATAGAGGAAATTCTTCAAGTCTGTGTCCGACTGACTTGATGTGTAATGACAGTAAGGAATACAGGGCTATTAGGCAGATGATGCTTGTCCAAAGAACCAGCTTGATGTACGAGAGAGTAATATTTTATTACATACAAAAACGCCTTTAACGTTTTTAATTACAGGCTGAAGCTGTCAGCCTGAAAAGTTTCAGAGGTTAGTAGCTCCTCAATCCGCAACATGCAGTAGAACTCTATTTAAAAGTCCTCTTTCTTTAATAAGTAAATAAAAGTTCAGACGGGCATCCAACTCTGCGTTAGTTCAAGTAAGCAAAGGCACTCTGAGGAAAATGAAAAAGAAAAGGAAAGCTGGAGGGGGTGTGTATGTTCAGGTTTATCCATCGACGTGGAGCGAACTTGTGGGTTGTATTCATTTATCATTAATGGTCTTTCACATTCCTTTTTCTAGAATGATGGACATGAAGTGAGGCAGTTTCAGTCGAGTTCAGTCATTGTACATTTCAGCTTGTGGAATTTTTAACTAGGTGAATCGTTAGAAGATTTTACCTTTACCATATGACTGTAAAGGTAACAGTAAAATGTTGATATATGGCTTTGGTGCTTGCTTATCTTCTAGACTGGGAGGGGCAATGGAACGTAGCGATTCAGAACAGTAAATAGGGAATTCTTGAAAGAAACTTTCTCTTTGGGCACAGCTGCTTCACTCGTCAGTTTACTTAGCTCTGTAAGAGCTTAGTTCTCTGAAAGTCTTACTCCCTAACTTAATGGCAGTGTTTTCATTTGTCGTGTGTCTTGTTGTCCAGCTTTGAGACTTTATGTTCATTCTGTCTTGGAGCTCAGTGTTTCATATAGAGAACTTCTGCTTCCAATTTCTTTAGCTATCACAAATTAGAGGAAGGAATGGTATCAAGCTTCTCCTTGGGTCAGTGATGGCATGAGAGTCCTCTCCTCTTGGTAACTTTGACCTCAATCCCAGCCTCAGTGGCGACACTTAGTATTTTATACTTTGTTGAAATTAACTTTATTTACATTTGCATGTGTTTGTTTTTTCCTCAGCATTTTAATACTGTCTCGTTTTATTTTTGCGTCACCTCTCTTTTTTGCGTCATGGAAATTTTAATTGCTGTCCATTGAGTATTTCACTACGTAGATTTTCCTGAACCTGATGAGGAGTAGAATTCCTTGGATGTAAAATCATGGTATGATGTTCAAACTCTGTGAAAGGGCTAGATTTTAGTTATCATGTTTAAATTGGGTTCTGTTCTTTTTCAAAGGATGTTTTCTCGTTCCCTTGCTTTGTGTGACAGATCATGATTTTAATTCCTTCCTTTTTCTCTTCATGAAGTATAAAACTGGTCATTTCATAGTTAGAGAAGACATATCTTTCTGCTGATTCTTTGTCCTTTGTCGCTCTTGTTCTGTGGTATTGTCAGATTCCTGAAATGGGCCTTGTCCCTCTTTATCCACTAAACATCGTCTTTTATTTTAGACTTAACTTTCGCCATGAACTGTTGTGCCTTTTGGTACAGTTTCATGACAAATACAACATTACTATTTTTGTTTTCTCATCTTCCCACAAGCATGCTTGAAGTAATGATTCAGAGTACACACATGTGCCTCAACACTCAGATAGGATACTTAAACCTTCTAATATACTGGAAACTGGGAAAAGAAAAGATACAGTTCAGGCTGAAGGTACACTGATACTGCTGTGTGGGAAATAACTTATGCCCTGACTGTAAGCAGTAGTTGTCCTTCATCTCGGTGGAGGCTAAGAGAATGTTGTTTCCTTCTGTTCATGTAAGTAATAAGGGAGGGGATGGGTGAAAGAAAATTAGAGCGTAGTTTTTTCCTTATGCATTTAATGTACGCAGTCGCAACAAGGTGCTGGTTTGTACCCGTGTACTGTACTGCATCGTAAGACTCGGTTAACATGTCGAGTACCTGTGCTGTTCTGCTTCTACTGGTGCACTGTTGAAAGAATGACTTTGCTGATGACAAAGAATGCTCTATTTTTAATGGAAGACTTGAGCAAAGAATCTCTAAAGTTGTGATTTTAGGATTTTCCTTTAACCTCAATAGGCTCATGTTTGCATGTTTCTTTCTGCAGTGAGTATTACTTCAGCACAGAAAATTTGGAAAGAGACTTTTTTCTGAGGAGAAAGATGGACCAACAAGGATTTCTGCCTGTTTCGTTGATCGCCAGCTTCCGTCGGATGCAAGCTCTGACTACAAATGCTGCACTCATTTTGGAGGTAAAATAATGAGGAGATAACGTATGTAGAAAGTTGCTTGTTTAATCTAGTACTGCTGGTGCAAGTCAGTCCTACAAAGTTAAGAAAAATTTAGGTTTGCAATGGCAAGAATTTTATAAAGAGGCCATAAATGGTAAAGTCTGTGGGTTGTTTTTTTTTCTTTTCTGGGTGGTGCTGGATATGTAAAGGTTTTGAAGTTACAATACACTTGTCACACAGGCCCTAAAGGACAGTACAGAAGTGGAAACTGTGGATCAGAGGATAAGAAAAAGGGTTGATCCAGAGAAGTGGCCAATTCCAGGTCCTCCTCCATGCAGTCTGCCACCGACTGACTTTTCTCAGCTCATCAATTGTCCAGAATTCATACCAGGCCAAATTTTTGGCTCACATACTGGTAAAGTATTTATTCAATAGAAACAGAAGTTGAGGACTGACTGTCTAGCTTAGAAAGTTGCCTCTTGATACTGATTTCATAACAGAAGTTGTACGTTTGGTAACTGTGTATTCAGCTGACATCCCTGTCAGCCTTGCATTTGCCAGGTCACATGGCTGGCAGGGCTGATGAGAAGTAAAGAAAAATGTCTCTTACATGTTACAGCTGTGACCATTCTCCAGAATGTAGTGCCATGGACTGTGGTTCTTTAGTAGTAGTAGAAAAAGTAGGAATAGTAATCTTTAGTCATAAAATCTGCTTCATTCTGATAGCAGCTGAAAGGTACCTCTTTATCTGGTGCCTGCTGGTTTGAGATGGGGATCTCATTCATAATATTAATAGGGAGATGGCTTTGTTTGCTGACAGTCCTTGGCAGGGAAATCTTTTATTAAAATGTTGGCTGGAATTAAATGGGAAGGATCAAGAACCGAGTTAGGCAGCCATCCATCAAGCTACAGGGTGGTGCTTGCTCTTGTTTTCTGAATAACACATTATTTCTCACAGACTGTTAGAAACTTCCCATGTAAGTTGCTAGGATTTTTTTCTAAAATGTTGAGTGTGAGTATGATAAGCTATCTCCTGAAAATGGAAGGAAATTCTGCTGATTGGTGTTTAAATTTAATTAGAGAGGGAAAAAAAAGGGTAGATGCAGTTGAAAGACAGACAAATGAAATGATTAAGAAATGCCAAAAGAAAAAAAACAAAAACAAAACCTGGAATGAACTACTGTGTTGAAATGATTAAGAAATGCCAAAAGAAAAAAACAAAAACAAAACCTGGAATGAACGACTGTGTTCCACTGGTAGAATCTGCGCCAAGTTCTCCAAGAATGGGAAGCCCGCTGAGTCCCAAGGAAAACACTGAAACGAGTAATTTTCAGACAATGTCCAAAGGTTTGTCTACAAGTTTGCCTGATTTGGACTCTGAGCCTTGGATAGAAGTGAAGAAGAGGCATCGTGCATCCAAAGTTAAACTAAAGGTAAAATCAAAAACCTTTGTTACGTTTAAATTAACAAATGCAAAACCTGCCTATTTGCAGTGTGTACTGTAATACAATATTTTTCATGTCTTAATGTATGTGATGCTTGATGATGCAATACAGTTAGCATGTGTACTTCTTACTCTACCAGACTAAGTGCACTTTTAAAAACTTTGATCAAAAAACTCACTAAAATGAAAAGGAAATGCTGCTTGGGTTTTGGTTTTTTTTGGCTTCAGGACAGTTGTACTTGTTGATGATCGAAAAATGTCATGTTTGTGAAGCATTGTTCCAAAAGCTTATGGCAGAATTATTTAGAACAGTAATTTACCTAGTACATCTGCAAGTGTGTGCCGTATTTTTAATTCTTGTGGATTTGCTTATTGAAAGTGTTCTGTTATGTTCTGTTTGTTTCCCATTTGGATAATTGCTATCCAATTCAAATATAAAATGCATTATCTTTTGTAACCTAGGAAGGTGCTCCTGTACCTGATCAGACATCAGATCAACAACAGCCACCCCCACCTCCAGAGGAACAAGAACAAGAAGAACTTGATTTTTTATTTGATGAAGAGATGGAACAAATTCAAGGTCGGAAGAATAAATTCACGGATTGGTCAGACAGCGATTCTGATTATGAAATTGATGATCAGGACATAAACAAGATTTTGATTGTAACACAGACACCACCATATATGAGAAAACCTCCTGGTGGAGACCATACTGGCAACCACGTATGCCATGCAAAAATTACATCAGACCTTGCTAAAGTTATTAATGATGGCTTATACTATTATGAGCAGGATTTGTGGATGGAGCAGCGTGAAAATGACACTCTGACGAAGGTAACTGTCTTGACTTTTGACCTGAAGAGCATGCCTGTGCAAACAGTTCCAGAATTATTTTCAGCCATTTGCCACGTAATTGTGAAATGCAAAACTTTTTTGGAAGAAAAGTGACAGTAGTTGAATTTATAGGTTTACTGAAGTCTCTTTACTTTGATAACATGGTGAACAGTTGAAAGGGATTCAGCAAGTTATCCTTGTCACAGATTTCACCAAAGACATTGAATGAACATCTTTTAGAACTATATTTAACATTTTGGAGATGGTTCAACTTTTCCAGAGTTTTCTTGTCCTATGAATAGCTTGTTTCGTAATGTTTGCAAACCCCTGCCAGAGGGAAGGGGAGCATATTTCTGATATGAGATAAGAGAGGAAGCTGGTACAGTAATTTTCAAGTCATTTTATATTGAGATTCTATTTGTCTTTTGGCTTGTTAGAATGATAGCTCTGTGAGCAAATGAAACTTTGGATTGCAAATCTTATTTTATTAGAGAGACCCTTTTATTTCCTAGCCTGTACACTGGCCTCTTTGAGGCTTTCAAAACTTTGCAAGGAGATCATCGGCTCTGTGATTGTTATTCTTTTTAAATATTATTTTTTTAAAACATACTCAACAGCTGTAAAATTACAGATGAGATAAACTGCAGAGGCAGAGGTCAGCATGGCACGCTGCAGACCTGTTGCTTCCTGCTCTTGGTTTATTAAGAAACACCTTTTTTGTGTGTGAGCAGGCTGGGTGAGTGGCATGTCTATAGGCATTCCCCTGCAGCAGATGGTGTGTGTGTACAGAAATACCAAGTTACCTCCGCACTAAGTGGTGGGGAGAAGGAGCTTTATCTGTACTTAAAGACAAAGGGTTACGGGGAAAGGGGACGGTGGCTTAAAGGAGGACAAATGGAGCATGTGGGTACAAAAAACAGCTGACAAAGATTGAAATGGATGTTGAGAATAAGAGCAAGAAATAAAGATAGAATTCAGAGTATGGAGTTTTTATTGCAAAGCAAAAGGACCAAGAAAACAAGCAAACTGCAAGAGGGCTGTGAGAAACAGCACACAGCAAGACAAAATATCTTCTTTTTTAGTATATTCTTGACCATGTTATAAAAAAGATTTTTCACACACAACATACACAGGCACATGTCCCACCCCACCTTCAGCTGAGTAGGGGCACGAGTGATTTGAGATGCTGCCACTCACCTTTGAAAATCTTGTCCTTTTGCAGTTTAAGCTTACTACTCCAAAAAAAACCCCAAACAAAACAACAAAGCACAACAAGAAAACCCAACCCTGTTGATGTAGCCTGAGGAAGAGAGCCTTTCTTGCTCCCCTGAATCCCTAGGACCTTCCTTGGCATGCTTACTGCAGAAGGAGGCTTGTGTTTTGGGCTTGGATCTCAGTCTTTTCTATTTCTTATTTGACAAAATTTACTTGTAGGTGGCCTTACCTGCCTCCATTGGCCCGTCTGTTGGCGTAACTGTTTCTCGGTATAGTGTGAGCTGTGTCACGTGTTATCTGTTCATGGCACCTTGTTTGCAAAGCGTGCTGGGGGCTCCTTCCATCTTCCTTAAAAGAAATTTGTACTGGCTGTGTTTGAGTAGTTGTGTGTCAATTCTGGCTTATTGTTTTCTCTTCGTGGAATTCACCGGTTTCTCACTGTGATGTCCATTACACTGCTTGGCATTTACAATTTGTTTTCTCTAATTCAGCAAGAAATCGAGAACTTTAAGAAGTTAAATCTCATTAGTAAGGAAGAATTTGATAGTCTTGCACCAGAACCAATTGCTGATCCAACTCAAGAAGTTCCTCCAGGACCTCCAGGGTTACAGAAAGGTAAGTAATACATATTTAGTTTTAGAATTTCTGTAATAAAGAACAATTCTGTAGGTGGTGTAACTCTCTCTGCCCGTGTAATTCAGTCAGCAGTCTGAGGGGCTTCAGTAATAGCTAGTGATGTTGTGAAACTTCTTCTAGAAACCAGTGTTTTTATGGGAAACAGGAATAGAACAAAGTGAGAGTAGAAGAATTTTCTGCTTAGATCGTAACTGTACTGACAGTCACAATGTCCAAATCTTAGCCTTTGAGGTATTTGTGATGTAGTAGTAGAATTAACATTTACTGAGATACGTGCTAGTAGGAGCTTTGAAGTAGTTGAAGAAAACCACTTCACTAAACCCACCACCTCACCAAATATCAAGCGTGTGGTTACAGTTTTACCAGTGTTGATCTTCCATTACTTTGCTAGCGTAGATACACAAGAACAAGCAGGTAAGAAAGAAGTGGTTTAAATTTTCTAACAAAGACATGCTTGAAAGATCATTCGGTAGTTTTGAGCAGTTTGTAATGCTTCTACCCCAAGTGCTTTGGTTAATTAAATTCACCTCTGGGGATGATGTAGTTGACCTGAAATGAAACAGGCCGTGAAGATACTACATGTTGAGGGAGCTTAGGCATTGAAATCCTCAGTCTCTTTTGAAAAATGAATGTTTTATCCTTCCTGCTTACAGATCTAGCTGAGGAGCTACCTCATAATTTGTTAAGAGTAGATGTAGCTCCAACAGCAGCAGTAGCTCGATCGCTGCCAACAGCAGTTCCAGATTCACCCCATGTCCAGCCTGGCTTCACCCCACGAACACCTCGCACGCCGAGGCTACAGGATCCCAACAAAACACCCAGGTTCTACCCTGTTGTAAAAGAGGCACGATCCATTGATGTGAAGGTAAACAGAAAGATCAAGTATTTCTTTAAAACAAAAACAAAAACAGAAAAAAGCCTGTATAACTCATGTCTCTCCATGCAATTTAACAAGAAGGAAAAGGCAAGAAATGAGACTCTTGTACTTTGTTCATCTTCAAAATATTTACTATATTGATTAATTTTTTTCTATTTCTAGCAAATGATTTCTGAGTTTGCTCGGTAACATTTCTTCGAAGTCCATGCTGAAAAGCTCGAGTGGAACAAGATTTTTAATTTGTTGCTTAAGACTAATTTTTAGGTTATGAAACTGGAGTGTTATGACTTTATAACGTATTAGAATGTAAAAACTTTAGAACTTTAAGGGTGAGAGAATGAGCAAAGTCAAATTACAGAAATAAATACTTCATTTACTTTCTTAGACTCCAAGAAAGAGAAAAACACGACACAGTACAAATCCTCCCTTAGAATGCCATGTTGGCTGGGTGATGGATTCCAGAGACCACAGGCCGAGAACTTCCTCCATGAGGTAAGTTTTCAAATTTCTTTTTTTTTGGTTGTAGAAAATTCATTTGCAATGTGATTAGTACTCACTGCTAATGGAGAAGCAGGCTGCAATAAAGGACAATTTATAAATACAGTGGAAGAAAGGAGTGATCAAGAAAGACAAGAACATACAACGCAGGGGTATCTTGGAAGTAAGCTAGCTAGGCTGACTGTGTTGGGTTTTTTTGATCAGTGGTAGAGTAGTAGTAATGTTACTTCAAGTGCTGACATTCACTTCAGTTATTTTGCCTCTACACAGTTATTTAGAATCAAGCATTACAGTAATGTTTAATTACCGTCATCCAAAACGGGCTGATTTTTGACATACTAGCACAGACTTTGATTTTCTGGAGGTGCACCCAAAACCAGATGACTGGGACCTCAGGCACCCGTGCTGCTCTGGCAGCTCTTGCATAGATCAAAATGATTGAAAACCATAGAAAAGCACCATTTGTAGAAGAGAACTGTGTTTTGTCTTCAGCAGTTCCAATGCTTCGCCTTCAGAAGGAGCTCAACTAGCAGGAAGTTACGGATGTACCCCGAATTCTCTTCCAAAATTTCAACATCCTTCTCATGAACTGTTAAAGGAAAATGGCTTTACTCAGCAGGTGTACCACAAATACCGTCGAAGGTGTCTAATGGGTAAGCTGCTGAATGCACTTGCTAAAATTTTAGGTAGAAATTACCAAGTGTCATCCGATATCAGTTTTCTCCACTGTTGTTAATTTTTCTTGGGAAAGGAAAGCAAAATTGATTTGATGCTTTTATTTTATGAACTCTGCTTCCATTTAACTTTACATTCCCTGACAAAAAAATTAACTTCAAATTTAAACTTAGTTACTGAAAGATCTTGTGTGTGTGTGTTACTAACGGACAAGCATTTGAAAATATTCTGTTGAAAAATTAGAAATTTTTATTTTGCTTTCTTTTTTTCATCCAGAGAGGAAACGGTTGGGAATTGGCCAGTCACAAGA